>NW_026967583.1:0-300000 GCF_028390025.1 Pseudophryne corroboree | reverse complement strand
TCTGCGAGAGGGGGTTAGAGTATAAAAGTTCAATATACGAGATGAAAGTGGAGGAAAACCCAAAAGTAGACATGGTATGAAAAAGGTGTGGTCACAGAACAAGGTCAAAGGCCTTCTCTGCGTCAAGTGACAGGATCAAAAAAAACCAGAGAACCTGGGCGCTAATTTTAAGGGAAAGTTAAATATATTTGTGTATATATACACATGCAAGTATGCACATGTACATCCAAATTAATGGTACCTCTGTAACTCCCGTTCGCTGCTGCAAACAAACTTCTGTACGTTTATATTGTATATAAGAAATGGAAAAATAATACAGCTGCGCCCGGGATTAACAGAGTATATGATAAACCATGATTGGTCAATTAATTGCACATACAAAATACAGGTCACCGAGTGTCAAATCAATCAAACCCAATCAATAATGCACATAAATGTTTTAATATAACACAATAAAATTATGTTTAAAATATACTGTGCACAGTATTAAATTGAAAATGCTTTGAAAGAGCCAAAAGAGAGAACATATAAAACATAAACCATAAAAGTGTGTCCACTTATGAACACAATATTGTAACATGTATGATAACACAGACCTGTCTCAATTGAAAAATGTGGTCATTAAGAAACACTGTTGCGCAATTTGATTTAAAACAATGAGATCAGTGTATAGTCCACGATAATATATGGTAATAGATAAATTCGGACAGATATCTCAGTTCACCAAATCCATATGGTATATAACTAATGTTTTGTTAAATATTGTTCGTGCAAAGAAGAACTGGAATATATATACTCGTTCTTTGAAACATATACGTGTGGCGTCCCACCGTAATGTTACCTGGTAAGTGGTAAAATAGAACCGATATTCGGATTAACCACACCTCATGTGGCTGCTGGATTAATTAGTAATATAGAGACCGCTGATCCTTGGTTAAATAACAAAGGGAAAGGTGCAGATACTGACCGCCAGACTGCGCTGGCCTGAAAGATCACCTTGTGATGTTCTCACCGGAGATTCCGTCCCGTAGAAGGTGCAGACAATGACCGCCAGACTGCGCTGGCCCGAAGGATCACCTCACACCGGTCTCACCGGCAGACCCGTCCTATGGCGAGGAGGAGTCAAGCTGGAATTAGACACCTCACGTCGACCCGCCGGGTCAGATGGAAATGATATGGCCGATGTGCTGCAGCGGAGAACGGCTTGCTGTGTCTCATAGGCACCAATAGGAGCTTTCGTGTTGGTTCAAACCTCTAGGTGTCCGACAAGAGGATTTGCATGTATCAGGTATCCCAGGTGGGAACAATGAGGAGGAGTCCTAACGCGTTTCGTCACACCCACGTGACTTTCTCAAAGGTATGACTCCTATGACCGAATTCAGAGTTATATACCCCTTCCATACAGCACCTGTGTTGTATTTTTAATCACAGTGCAAAGCTGTCCTCAGTCTTAAATCCAATTGCGCACAATTCTTATTAATTCTTTGGCAACTCTGTCATCTGTCCTGGATCCTGCGTCTCTTCTGCTCACTGGGATAAACAGCTCACTAATCTTTCAAAGCATTTTCAATTTAATACTGTGCACAGTATATTTTAAACATAATTTTATTGTGTTATATTAAAACATTTATGTGCATCAAGTGACAGGATGACTCCTGGTGGGGAAGAGCCTGAGGTGTGTTGTAAGTGTTGTATTGCCGCTATGACCTTCCATACATTCAGGACCGAGTGCCCACCTGAAATAAACCCGGTTTGATCCGGATGTATAATAGAAGGTAATATCTTTTTAAGCCTTTCAGACAAAATCTTAGTAAGAATCTTATAATCCGAGTTCAACAAGGAAATTGGCCTATAGGAGGCTGGCAGGGTCAGGTCCCGGCCTGGTTTGGGTAGTACTCTGATATAAGCGGCATTAAAATATAAAGGGGCCTGTCCCGACTTCAATATGTGATTAAAAACTAGCACCAATGTGTCCTGAATGCACGGAAGCATCAGTTTGTAGAAGCTACTACCAAATCCATCGGGGCCTGGGGCTGTCCCCTGGTTCAAGGTCCCAACCACGCAAGAGACCTCCGCTTGACTTATGGGGGCTGTCAAATCTGTATCTAGAGGGGTGGCTAATTTAGGGGGAATATAGTCAGAATCAGGGAGAGACATGGAGGCTGCGAATGCGACATTCTCAGGGAATAGAGCAGGGCCAGGTGAGTAAAGGGAAGCATAGAAGTCCTTGAGGACAGAGACAATTTGGACATTAGAGGATGTCAGGTATCCGTCCGGTTTCTTTAGGGGGTGAACTAAAGAGGAAGGTCTCGTGCCATTTAACATGTTAGTTAGCAGTTTACCGGACTTGTTTCCAAACCGGTGGTAGCGATAATTAACCGCATATAAGGATTTATTACCTCTAGTGTTTAAGAATTCGTTGAAGTGAGTCTTAGCAGTGCGGTATACCTGCTTGTTGGTTACAGTAGGACTCTGGCAATAAGCTGAGTAGGCTGTGGACAACCGGCTCTGCAATAATAAATAAGTGGCGGCGTAAGATTTGTTTAGACGGGCCACATATGACAGAATGTTTCCCCGTAGGACCGACTTAGCTGCTTGCCAAAATGGGGGGGGGGGGTTTGTCAATCGCGTGGGACTGATTATTTGTGTGGTATTCCTCCCAACTAGTTCAAAGCATAGATTTAAATTCTAGGGAGGTCAAAAGGTGGGATGGGAAACGCCATATGATTTTGTTAGGGGATTCGTCAGTAACGTGTAAAGAGAACCACTGTAGAGAGTGGTCCGAGACAGAAATCGTTTCAATCTCCACGGATGAGATTCTCGTGAACAAGGCCAGGGACAGCAACAGGTAGTCTATGCAGGACAGGGTGTGATATGCTGCATACATACAGGTATACATTTTGACAGTGGGATTTGTAGCTCTCCAGAGAAATGGGGAGTACCGTACTTGGGAAGTGAGAGTGTGATGGGGCAGATGATCTATCTAGGTAAATATCAAAGACGAGGTTAAAATCACCACAGACCATCAGACCTTCTTCCATGTAAGGTGTCAATAGCGTAATCAATTTCACAAAGAAGTGTCTTTTGTACATTGTCGGAGCATATACATTACATAGAGTGTATCGTTTGGAGTGATGAGTAATGGGGGCGATGACAAACCAGCCTTCCGTACCAGGAATCATCTTTAGAAGCTCATAGGGGAGCTACTCCACGGGACCTGGAATTAAAAGAAGCACTGGCTAATAATTTCCACCCCAACATTTGTAGTTTCAACATTTCCGCATGAACCAAGTGTGCCTCCTGAACAAAAACAATATCTAAATGTAATCTATTACAGTACAGCAAAATTTTCCTTCGCTTCGCAGGGGAGTTAAAGCCCCCCACGTTTAAGGAGCCAATCTTCATTTCAGCCATTACGTATACACATGCATTGTAATGTGAATTGTAAGGTATCCATGGAGAAGGTGCGTGGAACTAGTAGAGCCCATAGAGGGGCAGGGAGGATGTGAGACACTGGGGAGACAACAGGGGGGGGGGACACACACAAAGACAAAACATTAAAGAACCCGACTAGCGCGTTCAGGACAGTTATGAAACATTCACATAACTCCCGGAAGCCCGGAAAAATTTGGAGAACCCATAGGTACAGCGACCAAACCAACATAAACCCGGAGCATTACTCCCTCCGTGCCCGGTAGTGATGGGAAATCTAGTTCAGTTTGGTGATTAGTTCATTATGATCTAGTTCACTCAGGAGATTAGTTCATGTAGTTCATCCTGTCACTCACTGACTCTGAGACTGAGAGGAGTGATTGGATGTAGAACTAGTCTAGACTATTACACATAGAGGAGGTATTTCTAACACTAGCTCATTGTAGGAGTAAATGATCAGATGTGTGTAATATGTCAGATTGTTTTATATGTAAGAAAAGCAATAAGTTATATAACAACCTTATAGTGACATACGTATCTCTGCCATATTACTCCCATTGGTGGTACTCCTTTTTACTTCATAATATGCAAGTGACCCAAATTCAGAGTAACCTCATAAGTCACTTTTAGTTTTTTCTGCTTTTAAAATACAATAATTAAAAGAAAAAAGTCCCTTTGCCCCAATGTAACAGACCTTAGAGAGATAAAGTGGAGATGTTGTAAAGTAACCAATCAGCTTCTGTCATTTATCTTCAACAGTATATAAAGTGACAGAAGCTGATTGGTTGCTAGGGGCAACTGCTCCACTTTATGTTACTTGAAGGTTCATAGTACATATCCCTGTGTCTTGTGTGGAGTAATCAGACCCTACAGCAGGCATGTCCAAACTGTGGCCCTTCAACTGTTGTGAAACTACATATCCCAGCATGCCCTGACACCGTTTTGCCGTCAGAGAATGCTAAAGCTGTGTCAGGGCATGCTGAGATGTGTAGTTTCCCAACAGCTGGAGGGCCGCAGTTTGGACATGCCTGCCCTACAGGATAGCATGCAGCACTCAGCACTGTGTCTTTAGCTGATTGGGAGTGTAGCTTGTCACCTAATATACTGGGGGAATGAATCATGGCTATATGCAGTTCAGCATCAGCTCCATACAATGCATATGCCTGAGCACAGCAGTGCCACACATGGTAGCTGAGAAGTACTGCACTGACTCGTATGGCTGTATGAGTCATTGAGCTGATCAGTGATCTGTAATGAATCACTGAACTACTTGCAAGGAGAGTGACTCATGAGTCGTCAGGACAATGCAGTTCAGCATCAGCTCCATACAATGCATATGCCTGTGCACAGCAGTGCCACACATGGTAGATTAGAGATACTGCACTGGCTGTATGAGTCATTGAGTCAGTGAACTGATCAGTGAACTGTAATGAATCACTGAACTACTTGCAAGAAGAATGACTCGCGAGTCATCGGGACAATGCAGTTCAATCAGCTTCACAGAGTGAGTCCACTCCATGTCTGAGCACAGCAGTGACCCCTGTGGCAGCAGAGATGTACTGACTCATGAGTATTGCTGAGTGAGAGCTGAATAACAACAGTGCTGCTGCAGCTGCACCTACACAACACCCAGCAGAAGATTTAGCACAGCAGTATGCTCAGGAGCCAGTAGTACCAGAAGTAGCAGCAAGTGTTTGGACATCTGGACTAATAGGACAGTGAGTATATCACAGAAAGGTGAGCAGCATGACACACATGCTCACTCACAGACATACATAGGGGTAAATTTACTAAGGTGGGAGATTTTTAGAACTGGTGATGTTGCCCATGGCATCTTTGCTAAAGCTGTGAACTGAATGAACTAGTTCACTTTGAAGATTAGTTCATTTTGAACTAATCATTCATGAACTACCCATCACTATAGGACTGTGCATCAGCAACTTATGCCCCTTATCTGCCAGTTTTACTAGGTTTCATGCTGCCCAGTGCACCCCCCCACGCCCTGCAGTGCCTGAGTGTGATGGGTAACATGGCGCGCAGCATTCCCGCCTGCTGCGCGGTACCTTTTATCCATCATGATGAATGAAGATCCTTTTCTTCTTACACTCACCTGTCTTCTGGCTCTGTAAGGAGGGTGACGGCGAGCTGGGGGAGTGAGCACATAACCGCAGCTAGCTTTCAGTACCCTTCAGGAGCTAATGGTGTCCTGTCAGCCAGAAGCAGAGCCATGAAACTATTCAGGAAGTTGGTTTCTACTTCTGCCCCCTAAGTGCCACGAAGCAGGGAGACTGTTGCCAGCAGTCTTCCCTGAAAATAAAAAACCATACTTAAGTCTTTTCAGAGAAACTCAGTAGAGCTCCCCTGGAGTGCATCCAGTCTGCCTAGGCACATTTTCTAAACTGAGGTCTGGAGGTGGGGCATAGAGGGAGGAGCCAGTTCACACCCTTGAAAAGTCTTAAAGTGCCCATGGCTCCTACGGAACCATCTATACCCCATGGTACTGAAGTGGACCCCAGCATCCTCTAGAACGTATGAGAAAGTCCTCGGAGCTCCCCTAGCTGTGACCGGCTTCACTGGGCACATTTTCTAAACTGAGTCTGGTAGGGGCATAGAGGGAAAAGCCAGCCTATACTATTAAACTCTTAGTGCCCATGGCTCCTAAGAGACCCATCTATACCCCATGGTACTAAATGGAACCCCAGCATCCTCTAGGACGTAAGAGAAATAAAAAGACTTAACGGAAATCTTGTTTTTAAACAACTTTATTTCATATCTTTAATACACATTTTTTGTCTATCTATATGGGGAGGGCCGGGTTCATTTTCCAGGGGCTGCGTGATGTCACATCTGCATTCATCTTTAACCCCCGATAAACTTCCAGAGTGCCATATCTTTTCCTCATTTTTTGCAAGTTAATTCAAATGATATGAGATCGGCAGCACCACTTTCAGTATTATTACACAGAACACACATAAAGGCTGACACAGCAAATAACAGTAACACATACAAGGGATTAATTAGAAATAAGGAAGCATAATCATCATTGTCTAATTATCAACTGATTCTGTGCGGAACCCATACACCTCTTTACTGCCTCCAGCAGCCCCTTGTACTATACTGTGACCATCCGCCCTGTCTCCCCACACTACTGCCACTCGTCATGTATCCCCCCACTACTGCCACCCGCCCTGTCTCCCCCCACTACTGCCACCACCCTGTCTCCTCCCACTACTGCCACCCACTCTGTCTACCCCCACTACTGCCACCCACCGTCTCCCCCACTACTGCCACCTGCCCCATCTCCTCCCAACCTGTCTTTTCCCCACTACTGTCAACTACCCTGTCTCCCCTACTGTTCACCACCCTGTGCCCCCCCCCCCCCTCTTCCACCTCAGCACTGCTTGGGGACACTATTACCCACAGACAGTACCTCCGGCAGCCCCCGCTACAGCAATAGTGCCACCACCCTGTCTCCCCCCCTGACATCTCAGAACTTCTTGGGGATTCTTGGTACTGCTGGTAACAGTCCTTCATTTGCAGATGGAAGCAAGCTAAGCAGTAAAGAGGCAGAAGCTGCTTCTGGTTCCATGGACCCAGGTCATGTAGGATTGGGAGTCAGTAAGATTATGTAACAGTCACCATCTTACAGGCAGATGGTGCAGGGAGCAGAGAATGGGTGTTATGTGGCAGGAACGGGCTGGTTAGGTAACAGCCTGGCTGCTGCATTCTGTACAAGCTACAAGCGGTGCAATTCTTTTGCTGGGAGACCCAGATAGAGGACATTGCAGTAGTCTATGCGTGATGATACAAGTGAATGTATGACTGTAGGTAGATCTTCTGAGGGAATAAAGTGCTGGAGTCTGGCTATGTTCCTCAGATGAGGATCTGATTGTGGATGATACCTGATATCTAAGTGTCACTCCACCATCCAGGACACCAAGATTCCGCACATGATCAGCATTTTGTAACTCTGAACCCACAAGCATAAGTCTGGTTGGTAGGCAAAGCTGAGCTGTAGCCCTGCCCTTTGTTGGTGAGCTTCTACAATAAGGACCTGTTTCACCAGGACTGAGTCACAGCCAACTGGCATCACCCACACCTGGAGCTCAGCTAGACAACCATTTAGGATTGGTACTGGGTTCTCAGTATCCGGAGCAAAAGACAAGTCATCTACATAGCAGTGGCAGATGAGGGCATGACATCTGATTATATCACCCGGTTGTAGCATGTATATTGCAAAACGCATAGGATAAGAACCTTGAAGAACAATGCATGGCAATGTTAAGTATACTCCAGAAGAGTAAAATGGTTTCCAAGTGATGTCTATTGTGCTGATTTATTTCACAGAGGATGGAAATGGCCTATCACCTGTGTGATTTCGCTGATGTGTAACAAGTTGTGATTTCTGTGTAAAACATTTCACACACTCAGAGCAAGAAAACGACTTCTCACCTGTGTGACTGCTCTCATGTTTAATAAGATCTGATTTGTGTGCAGAACATTTCCCACACTGAAAACATGGAAATGGCTTCTCACCTGTGACTTTGCTGATGTGTAACAAGTTGTGATTTCCGTATAAAACATTTCCCACACTCAGAGCAAGAAAATGGCTTCTCACCTGTGTGACTTCTCTGATGTATAACAAGATCTGATTTGTGTGCAAAACATTTCCCACACTCAGAACATGGAAATGGCTTCTCATCTGTGTGACTTCTGTGATGTTCAACAAGTGCTGATTTCCGTGCAAAACATTTCCCACACTCAGAACATGAAAATGGCCTCTCACCTGTGTGACTTCTCTGATGTGTAACAAGATGCGATTTGTTTGTAAAACATTTCCTACACTCAGAACATGGAAATGGCTTCTCTCCTGTGTGACTTCTCTGATGTATAACAAGTTGTGTTTTCTGAATAAAACATTTTCCACACTCAGAACATTGAAATGGCTTCTCACCTGTGTGACTTCTTTGATGTGTAACAAGATGTGATTTGTGTTGAAAACATTTCCCACACTCAGAACATGGAAATGGATTCTCCCCTGTGTGACTTCGCAGATGTATAACAAGTAGTGATTTCCAGGAAAAACATTTCCCGCACTCAGAGCAAGAAAACGGCTTCTCACCTGTGTGACTTCTCTGATGTTTAACAAGATCTGATTTGAATGCAAAACATTTCCCACACTCAGAACATGGAAATGGCTTCGCACCTGTGTGACTTCTGTGATGTTTAACAAGTTCTGATTTCTGTGCAAAACATTTCCCACACTCAGAACATGGAAATGGCTTCTCACCTGTGTGACTTTTCTGATGTATAACAAGTTCTGATTTCTGTGCAAAACATTTCCCACACTCAGAACATGGAAATGGCTTCTCACCTGTGTGACTTTGCTGATGTCTAACAAGATGTGATTTCCGTGCAAAACATTTCCCACACTCAGAACATGGAAATGGCTTCTCACCTGTGTGAATTTGCTGGTGTGTAACCAGATGTGATTTCCATGCAAAACATTTCTTACACTCAGAACATGGAAATAGCTTCTCACCTGTGTGTCTTCTCTGATGTGTAACAAGAGCTGATTTGTATGTAAAACATTTCCCACACTCAGAACATGGAAATGACCTCTCACCTGCCTTAGCGGGCTGATGGGTAATACGCTTTGTGTTCTGTGTAAAACATTTGGCATCTATAGAACATGGAAACACTGTATCTACTGTTAGAGCTGTAACAGATGCACCAATATCAGAGTGATCAGGAGAACATTTCCCAGGATCAGGGGGATCAGCTGATAGAGCTGGATGTATAATTGGGGCAATGGGGTTTGCTCCTGGAGATTCCTGTATACTGTCATTATCTCTTATTTCACAATCCGGGGATAACATTAGATGTCCTTCTGAGATATTCCTGCTTGTGTGTCCCCCTGCTGGAAATAAAATACATTATGGAAATGTGTCATTTTCTGTAATAATATTAATCTTGTAAACAATAGGAGAAGACGGCTCTCTGGGACACTTCAGTGTAAATGTGTGTGTATAATAAAACAGAACTTTTAATGAAGGCTTTATAATATTATGTCTCAGACTATCATTGTGTCCACCCTACTGAGAACACTCACAATAACAAATGTAATATTAGAATAAGACTTAGATATATCTCTCTCTTGTACTGGCAACTAACCATGAAGTATAAAATAAGATTTTACTTACCGGTAAATCTATTTCTCGTAGTCCGTAGTGGATGCTGGGGATTCCGTAAGGACCATGGGGATAGACGGGCTCCGCAGGAGACATGGGCACAATAAGAAAGAATTTAGGTTCTGGTGTGCACTGGCTCCTCCCTCTATGCCCCTCCTCCAGACCTCAGTTAGAGAAACTGTGCCCAGAAGAGCTGACAGTACAAGGAAAGGATTTTGATAATCCAGGGCAAGATTCATACCAGCCACACCAATCACACCGTATAACACGTGATAACAACCAGTTAACAGTATGACAAAAAACAGAGCATCAGGTCAAACCCAGATGCAACCATAACTCAACCCTTATTGAAACAATAACTATATTGCAGAAAAGTCCGTACTTGGGACGGGCGCCCAGCATCCACTACGGACTACGAGAAATAGATTTACCGGTAAGTAAAATCTTATTTTCTCTAACGTCCTAGTGGATACTGGGGACTCTGTAAGGACCATGGGGATTATACCAAAGCTCCCAAATGGGCGGGAGAGTGCAGATAACTCTGCAGCACCGATTGAGCAAACAAAAGGTCCTGCTCCGCCAGGGTATCAAACTTGTAGAACTTTGCAAAAGTGTTTGAACCTGACCAAGTAGCCGCTCGGCAAAGTTGTAATGCCGAGACCCCTTGGGCAGCCGCCCAAGAAGAGCCCACCTTCCTGGTGGAATGGGCCTTAACTGATTTTGGCAGCGGTAATCCAGCCGCCAAATGAGCCTGCTGAATCATGTTACAAATCCAGCGAGCAATAGTTTGCTTTGATGCAGGAGCACCCAGCTTGTTGGATGCATACAGGATAAACAACGACTCTGTTTTCCTGACCCTAGCCGTTCTGGCTACATAAAGCTTCAAAGCCCTGACCACATAAAGCAACTCGGAATCCTCCAAGTCACTAGTAGCCACAAGCACGACAATAGGTTGATTTATATGAAAAGATGAAACCACTTTTGGCAGAAATTTTGGACGGGTCTGCAATTCTGCTCTATCCATATGGAAAACCAGATAGGGGCTTTTATGTGACAAAGCCGCCAACTCTGACACGCGCCTGGCCGAAGCCAAGGCTAATAGCATGACCACCTTCCACGTGAGATATTTCAACTCCACCGTTTTAAGTGGTTCAAACCAGTGGGATTTCAAGAAGCCTAACACCACGTTAAGATCCCAAGGTGACACTGGAGGCACAAAAGGAGGCTGAATATGCAGCACTACCTTTACAAATGTCTGGACTTCCGGTAGAGAAGCCAATTCCTTTTGAAAGAAAATGGATAGGGCCGAAATCTGGACTTTAATGGAGCCCAATTTTAGGCCCAAATTCACTCCGGACTGTAGGAAGTGAAGGAAATGGCCCAGCTGGAATTCCTCCGTAGGAGCATTCCTGGCCTCATACCAAGAAACATTTTCGCCATATTCTGTGATAATGTTTAGATGTCACGTCCTTCCTAGCCTTTATCAGCGTAGGAATGACCTCATCCGGAATGCCCTTTTCACCTAGGATCCGGCGTTCAACCGCCATGTCGTCAAACGCAGCCGCGGTAAGTCTTGGAACAGACAGGGCCCCTGTTGCAACAGATCCTGTCTTAGAGGAAGAGGCCACGGGTCCTCTGTGAGCATTTCCAGCAGATCCGCATACCATGTCCTTCGTGGCCAATCTGGAACAATGAGAATTGTTCTCACTCCTCTTTTTCTTATTATTCTCAATACCTTGGGTATGAGAGGAAGAGGAGGAAACACATAGACCGACTGGAACACCCACGGTGTCACCAGGGCGTCTACAGCTACGAGGGTCTTTTGATCTGGCGCAATACCTCTGTAGCTTTTTGTTGAGGCGGGACGCCATCATGTCTATCTGGGGCAGTCCCCACTGACTTGCAATCTGTGCGAAGACCTCCTTATGAAGTCCCTACTCTCTCGGGTGGAGGTCGTGTCTGCTGAGGAAGTCTGCTTCCCAGCTGTCCACTCCTGGGATGAACACCGCTGACAGTGCGCTTACGTGATTCTCCGCCAACCGAAGAATTCTGGAGGCTTCCGCCATCGCCACTCTGCTCCTTATGCCGCCTTGTCGGTTTACATGCGCTACTGCGGTGATGTTGTCCGACTGAATCAGAACCGGTTGGTCGCGAAGCAAGTTCTCCGCTTGATGCAGAGCGTTGTATATGGCCCTTAGTTCCAGGATGTTGATGTGAAGGCAAGTCTCTTGACTTGACCACAGCCCTTGGAAATTTCTTCCCTGTGTGACTGCTCTCCACCCTCGGAGGCTTACGTCCGTGGTCACCAGGACCTAGTCTTGAATGCCGAATCTGCGGCCCTCCAGAAGGTGAGCACTCTGCAGCCACCACAGGGGAGACACCCTGGCCCTGGGGGATAGGGTGATTAACCGATGCATCTGAAGATGCGATCCAGACCACTTGTCCAGTAAGTCCCATTGAAAGGTCCTCGCATGGAACCTGCCGAATGGAATGGCCTCGTATGATGCCACCATCTTTCCCAGGACTCGAGTGCATTGATGCACTGACACCTGTTTTGTTTTTTTTTGTTTTTTAAATTCAATGTGTTTTTATTTGATTTTCTGGCAAACATACATGACATAACATTAACAATACAAGAATAAAAAAAAATAAAAAAAGGAAATGAGAGAAACCAAAGCATGTGCTCTGTGTATTCGTTATTGTTTCAACGGTTATTGTAAAGAGCTACATACCAACATAAACATATAACGAGAGTTGCAGACAACTACCTTATAACCGCACTAGGCATCATTAGTACATCACATCAGGTCATGCAGTAGTATTATATAAATTGATCAGAAACCAACATAGGCTATCAGTGGGGAGAGGCATGAGTATATTGGCACCATGGTGACGATAGCCACCTATCCCATATCTTGTAATATTTTACCGGGGCTTTCCTAGAAATGTAAACAAATTTTTCGTGGGACGCAACCGAATTCACTAGTGGCATCCATTTATTAACGTCGGGGCCAGCAGCTGCCATCCATGAGCGTGCTATCAGTACCTTTGCCAGAGCACATAGGTTAAGAGTATATCTTCTGGAATGGGCATCCAATATTTCCTCGTCTATGACCCCGAGGGTACACACAAGGGGAGTAAACACATCTAGGGGGATTCCCGTAGCGGCTATAATCTGTATCACCTCCCGCCAGAAGTCCTGCACCACCGGGCAGGTCCATAATAGATGCCAGAAGGTACCGTCAAGAGAGGCACACTTCGGGCATCTAGAGTCGCTCCGTCCCCCCATATTGACAAGGCGTCTGGGAGTGATGTAAACTCTGTGTAATATAAACAGGTGTATCTGTTGAAAACGGGCCGATGTGGTAGCTGCGCGCGCAGCCCCCAGGGCTTCCTCCCATATTTCCAGGGAGATCGGTCCCACGTCCACCTCCCATTTGGCTTTAAGGTGTAAGAGACTGTTAGAATGATGGGCACCGAGCAGAGCGGAGTAGAGAGCGGAGATAGACCCCTTTCCTAGGCTATCGGTCAGGAGCAGGTGGGCCGGAGACTTCCGAAGGAGAGGCGGAGCAGCCCCAAACTGAGACGTGCAAGCATGGCGAAGCTGAATATATCTGTAATAGTGGGATGCGGGTATATTAAACTCAGTTTGCATTTGTCCAAAGGAAATGAATGTACCCGAGGAATATAAGTGATTAATGGAGTAAACCCCCCAGCGTCCCCACACCGAACCTACATGTAGGGGTGTAAAGTGTGTGAGAGCCCGAGTGTGCATCAATGGGGTGTCAGGATCCCATCCCTCTCCTCCTAACATGGAATGTATCTGTCTCCAAACCATAATCGCTTGTTTGACCAACGGTATCTTTAGGAGTGCTACATTATCACTAAGTAGGAGCTGAAGGGGTGTCAGATTTATGTTAAGCGCTAGTAAGACGTTAGAGATTAAAAGGTCCCTGGAAGGATCAGATACCCAAGGAATTAGGTGGAACAGCTGAGCTGCTAAGTAATAAAATCTAAGTTTCGGGAGAGCCAGACCACCCGAGTCCCGGGGCCTAGTTAAGGTATCCAGTCCAATCCGAGCCCTACGGTTAGACCACACCAGTGAAGACAAGATACCATCTATGATACCAAATAGTTTCTGGGGGAGGTAGACGGGGGAATGTTGGAGGACATATAGCATTTTAGGTAATACCACCATTTTAATTAGATGTATCCTACCCGTAACTGTAAGTGGCAGTTTACTCCACACCCTGACACGAGACCGTAGATAGTCTATTTGTGGGTGTATATTCAGCTCAATAAATTGCGTGGACTGATTAGTAACCCATACCCCCAGGTATTTGAAAGAGTCCACCCAGCGAAGCGGCAGGCCCCCGGGGGGGCAGACAGGACAGGGGCCTCTTAGCGGAAGGACACAGGACTTGTCCCAATTGATGGACAAACCAGAGAATCCCCCAAATGTGACAATTATTTCCAGAATATAAGGCATATTAGCAGAATAATCAGGTACAAACAACAATATGTCGTCTGCATAAAGAGCAATTTTGTCTGTCCTGCCACCCAACCGGAGGCCCACCACCCGCGGGGAAGATCTAACAATGCCGGCCAGAGGCTCTATTGCTAGAGCAAATAAGATCGGGGACAGGGGACAGCCCTGCCTCGTCCCTCTCTGTAAGGAGAAAGATGAGGATATGTGGCCATTAACTGATACCCTAGCCCGGGGTGCAGAATAAAGCAACTGGACCCACTTTTTAAAAATAGGTCCGAACCCAAATCTGTCCAACGTCCCCCACAAGAAGCCCCACTCCACAGAATCAAATGCCTTAGCTGCATCCAGGGAGACTATAGCTGAGGAGCAGGGCCCCTCGCGAGGTGCCTGGAGATGCGTGTAAAGTCTACGCAGATTAGGTAAAGTGGACCGGCCCGGCATGAACCCTGATTGATCTTCGTGTATCAGTTGTAGAATCACCTCACTGAGCCTTGTTGCTAGAATTTTAGCTAAAATCTTAATGTCAGTTGTTAGCAAGGAGATCGGGCGGTAAGATTCGACCCGTGTTGGGTCCTTATCTGGCTTAAGGAGGACTATAATTAGGGCCTCAGCCATAGAGTCAGGCAGCCGACCCTGTACGAACAGAGTATTATATAAAGTAAGGAGTTTAGGGCCATAAAAGGATAAGTGCTTTTTATAAAGTTCCAAGGGAACTCCATCAAGGCCCGGGGTCTTCCCTCCAGGAAATGAGTTAATCGCTGATTCCACCTCAGTCAGTGTCAAGGGGGAGTCCAGAAAAACTGTAGCATCTTGGGACAGCCTGGGTAATGAAATATCAGCCAGATACGCCTCTATTTCGGTCTCGGAGTGGGTAAGCCTAGAGCTGTACAGCCGTCTATAGTAATCTGCAAAGACCCCCACAATATCAGGCGTGTTAGAATGAGTAGTATTGTCATTGGTACAAATTACCGGCACCGTGTTAGATGCTCTATCCGCACCCGCCAACACTGCCATGAAGCTACCAGCCCTATCGCCCGTTGCGTAATACGTGTGTTGAGCATAGAGTAGGCGGTATTTAGCCTTCTCAGCCAAACATTCACGCCACTCAGCCTGCGCAAGCAGCCACCTCTCCCTCGTAGTATCCAGACCATCAGTCATGTATTGCAGCTCCAGCTTCCTACATCCTGCTTCCAGGTTACGCTCATCCCGGGCATAGCCAGATTTCAAAGCTGCCACTCTCTTGATCAAGGTGCCACGGACATGTGCCTTAAAGGCATCCCATAGTATTGTGTCAGACACCGAACCTTGATTTTCCCGCAAAAAGACCTCCCATATCTCCTCCAACTCCGCACCGGTGCCCATCTGGGTCAGCCAAAAGGGATTAAACCTCCAAAACCGTGCCCCCCTAACAACTCCCATATCTAGACTAAGGATTACCGGGGAATGGTCTGATATGCCCCTAGTAGCATAGTGAACATCAATCACCCGCGGCAGCAGGCCCCTAGAGGTGAGGGCCAGATCTATCCTGGAAAAGGATGAGTAGGTAGGAGAAAAACATGTATACTGTCGTGTACCAGGATGACGAGCCCTCCACGCATCGACCAAGCCCAGACTGTCCACCAGTAGCGCAAAGTCCCTCCTCCGCATCACAGGAGCATCAGGGGACCTTCTAGTTCGATCTAGAGCATGGTCGAGGACATTATTAAAGTCTCCAAGACAGACTATTGCAACATTCGGATGCATCGCGATAAACTCAGCTGCCTTCCTAAGAACCGCCGGGGAATAAGGGGGTGGTATATAAACAGCCAGGATAAGTACAGACATAGCATAAACTTGGCATTTTATAAAGACATATCTGCCCCACTGGTCCAACTGGACCTGATCGAGGACAAACGGGACCGACCTTCTAACTAGGATTGACACACCCCGTGAATGTGTCGTGTGGGTGGAGTGGTAAGCCCATCCCACCCACGGTTTCTTAAGAGCAAGTACTTTTGCCTCCATGAGGCAAATAATATCTGCAGCATATTGTTTCACATGTCGAAGCACTAATGAACGCTTGACATTATCGTTTAGCCCCCGGACATTCCAGGATAATAATTTGAGTTGGTTAGAGGCCATAAGTCAGGACAAAACACAAGATATGGTCGGTCCCGCGTATCCCCGCCAGACCCTCTACTTCAAAACTAGATGCAGTAGTAAAAATCAATAAACCCATAGCGTCTGCAACACATACAAGAAATGAAAAAAAGAAAACAAACAACAAAATACGTTCCCTCCCATCCTGCCCCCCCCACCCTGTATACCCTCCCGAACTGAGGCATACCTTCCCCCATTAACCTGTTCCCTTACAACAAAGAGAAAAAACAAAAATTAGCCTAACATGTGAGGGCAATGAGTAAAATGACCCAAAGACAAAAAGCGTAGGTCCCCCTCCCTCAACTAGAAAAGGTGAGGGGATCCCACCCCGAGCCCTAAACTGAGACATCAACAAAATCAGAAAGTAAACTTGGCAGGAGCAATGCAGTGTTAGCCGAGTAATGCACTGCGATATGGATAACAGTAAGAAGTACCAGCCTAGACTTAGGACTTTACATCACACATTAAGGATCAGGAGCAAGCGCCCGTCTGGCCGGGGCCCATCGATCCAGCCACAGAGCAGCGTCCCGAGGTGTAGCAAAAAATCTTGATTCTCCGTCCGCCACTACCCTCAGCCTAGAGGGGAACAGCATTGCATACTGTAGATTGAGTTCCCTGAGGCGTCTTTTAATCGGAACAAATTGTGCACGCTCCTTTTGTACCTCCAGCGCAAAGTCCGGAAACACTGAAATTTTGGAGCCATTCCACATCAGGAAGAAGAATGGCGTGAAGGAGTCAGCTCCAAGAGAATTTTTCAGCCAAGATTCCACGAACTGCTCAGGGGAGCTGCCCTCCTCTTTTTCCGGGAGCCCCACAAAACGGATGTTATTCCTTCTCAGTCTGCCTTCCATGTCTAGCATCTTGCTTTTAATATCGGATAGCTGACCATCCATGGCGGTGACACGGGAGCTAAGCGGGGGGAGTTTATCCTCCAGCGTGGATGTTCGTGTCTCGACCTCACCGACCCGCTCTCTAATCTTTTGGATATCGTGGTGGATTATGGTCAGGTCGGCTTGTACTTGGCCTATCTTATCGGAGAGACGGGATTCGCTAGCCGCCAGGGCTTCCAACACTTTATGCAGCACATCATCTGAGGCATCGCCGGAGGATTTCGAGTGGCTGGGGCACCCCGGTGTCGGGGCGTCTCCACCCCCATCCGACGCCGCCGCGCGCCCTCTGGGGGTATGCGAGTATTGTGCGAGCCGGGCCGCAGCTGATTTATGATGATTCTTCACCATTTTGTAGATATCGTATAGTAGTGCAGAATCAGTACATCAGAGAGTATCAATCAGCAACCCAGAGGTTATGTGGTTCAGAATGACAGTGAAGTATGCACACACTGGAAACAGCAGAACACAGTCTCAGCTCCTCAGACCACTATATATAGCAGTTCAGTGCCTTTCCTCAGAAGCATGCAGGGGAGACCACTGAGGAGGATACCCGACCCCTATAGTATATGGGCTTCTCAGCCCAGGGCTATGTAGCACTCAGGCAGCACAGAAGATATGAGGGGGGGTTGAGGGTATCACGGTTTACTGCAGCACTGGAGGGAGCAAGGAGAATGGTGTACAGGGACCAGCAGTCAAGTACCTTATTCCCCCAGGTGAGGGGAGGGGACGCGGGTAGTACAGCACACAGCAGCTGGAAGGAGTATTGCAGGCTCCGGCAGGGTCACTAATCCGTTCCCCGTGTGTTCAGCTCCAGCACAGCGCGTTCTCCAGGGGCCGCGACAGAGAGACGGGACCGGAAGTCACGGCGCCATTTTAGATGCAGAGGGAGGCCAGAAAGGAGAAACTTCGGCGCTCCGAGTCTCCTCAGTCCGCGCCCGTCCGGCGGCTCCCGACGGTCTCCCAGCTGCCCCAGACCTTCCCCTGTCCGCCAAGGTAATTTGGGCTCGGGGGGTCCACTCAGGATGTCAAAACGGATATACGGGAGCGGAGAGCACTCACGCCGAGCTGCTACTCCATGTCCCGTTAGGCCACGCCCCACCTGTTTTGGTTTTAATAGGTTCCTGACCAGTGTCATGAGTTCCTGAGCTTTCTCCATCGGGAGATAAACCCTTTTCTGGTCTGTGTCCAGAATCATGCCCAGGAAAGACAATCGAGTCGTAGGAACCAACTGCGACTTTGGAATATTTAGAATCCAACCGTGTTGACGTAACACCTCCAGAGACAGTGATTTGCTGCTCAGCAACTGCTCTCTCGATCTCGCTTTTATGAGGAGATCGTCCAAGTACGGGATAATCGTGACCCCTTGCTTCCTCAGGAGTACCATCATTATTTCTGCCATTACCTTGGTAAATATTCTCGGTGCCGTGGAGAGACCAAACGGCAACGTCTGAAATTGGTAATGACAATCCTGTACCACAAATATGAAGTACGCCCGATGAGTTGGATAAATGGGGACATGCAGGTATGCATCCTTTATGTCCAGAGACACCATAAAATCCCCCCCTTCCAGGCTTGCGATGACTGCTCTCAGCGATTCCATCTTGATGTCAGGTTCGGTCTGGTTTGTGTCCCCGGAGGGGGCGCTAGTGGGTCAGTGGAGGTAGGTGGAATTAAGTGAGGAGGCAGTACTGGGTTTCTGCGCATGTGCAATGATATTTATTGGCAGATGATATAAACAGCAAGATCACAAAACGGCAGTAAATAATAACAGGGAGAAAGTGCAATGTCAATAGTACAGCGTGGGAGCTGAAAGTCTATGGTAACTGAAGTATGGTAAATGGATGAATGATAACTGAAGAAATGGTAACCGGTAGTGATGATAACAGAAGAACAGGTGCTTGTGAAAAATGGTTCTGGTTTGGAAACCAGTGCAGGTATTTAAAACAGGAACTTAGGCAGTAGGATGTGAAATGGCAAACCTGGTAGCAGAGGCAGGAGTCTGACTTCACAGTGCAGGTATTGAAGCACTGGCAGCAGCAAGCTGTATCACAGGTGTTGGAATGAGACACACCTGGAGTCAGTCTCAACTGCAGGCTGAAGCACACAAGGTGGTGGTGAGTGTGAAGCCTGTCTGCAGGTATTGCTGAGCCTTGAAGTTCCACGGAAGTAACAGGTACAGGAGAATATCCAGGAACAGAGGGGATCTGGAGACTGGAACACAGGGAACCACTGGAGACTTGACACACCGAATGTAGCAGGAGAGCTGGAGTGATTGCTGGAACCTGTAGTTCCAGAGGAACACCGGAACTGCTGGAACCTGGAACGGCTGGGACCTGTTGTTCCACAGGTCTAACACTCAAGGAAATCTCTGAAGACAGAGGATTGCAAACAGGAGCCACCTGTTCACGGGATGTGACGTGTTGTCCAAGGCAATGTGAATGAGCTAGGAACTGGAGTTTATACACCTTGCTCTGTGAGGATAGGATGAATCTCTGAGAACACACCCTCCAGGATTGGGAGCTCAGATCAGCTGAGAATTAACTGGAGATGGTGATTAACCGGGAGAATGATTCTGTAGACAGTTAATGCAATGCACTGCTGGTTGCTGGCTGGGATCAGTAGTGCACCGGGAGTTAATGCTGGTTACCTAGAATCACTGTGTACTCCAGGCTGCTGGCTGAAACCAGTGATTACCAAACGATAGAGCTGGTTAGGTGGAACACAGTGAGCTGTGGGCTGCAGGAGACTGAAGACTGGAACTGCTGGGACCTGTAGTTCCACAGGTCCAATTCACAGGGAATACTCTGAAAACAGAGGACTGAAGCCAGGAGACGCCTGTTCACTGGAAGTGATGCAATGGAGAATGAGGATTCCTGACAGTACCCCCTCCTTTATGGGTGGGCACCGAACACCCACGCTGGAACTTGGAGGATCCTTGAAAAAGAGTTTAGGAATACACAAAAGCAGAGGTCCTCAAAAGTCTTCCCAACTTTCATCTTCAGAACAAGTAGACCATTCATGGTCATTTGAGACAGATTTTACTTCCTGGGAGAAGGCATAACTCGGAAGGATAGAACCCCCCATAATGTAACTTGAGTCGTCATCAACAAACTCACTTTCAGAGTCAGAGTCCAGGTCTAGTGTGGTCATGGGAGCCTTTTGTTTAGGAACAACAGAATCTGAGACAATCTGTGGACCAGTGAATTTGAAGCTATGTGAGACACCAGGACTAGAGTTTACGGCAGCATAGCCAACACTTACATCAGATGGTAGACTTTGAACTGATTCTGGAGCTCTCCAAATCCTGTGATTCTTGAAATCTCTGATACATTGATTCAACAGAACCTGTTCATGTTTGGAAGGAATTGAGTCGAAAAACTGAGAACCTTGTCTTGACTTTACAGCTTGGAAATCTTTAATAGCTTGGTCTAATGTATCCTGATCTTGCACAGACAGAGATGTTGGAGAGGATTTAGCAGTAGATAAACTGTTGACAAATTGGCCAGAATGCCCAGATGACTCTGAATGCATAAACTTTGGAGCAAACTCCTGTTTTACGGCTTCGCAGAAAGCGGGAAGATCACTCAGTAGCGGATCTTTAGATTCAATGAGAGGATTCGCCCAGTCCAGTGCTCTACCTTTGAAGAACAGGAGGAAGTATCTGATTGCATTGGCTGGAGAAATAGTCACTGAAGGTTCCGACTCAGTAAAAGCGAGGTATTGGCTCGCCACTGCACGAAACTGAGCATAGTCACCATCAAAGTAGACTAGAGCTTTTGTATCTGGTGGACACTTGGAAGGCTGAATGTCAGTTGAAGTCTCGGAAGACCATGTCGGACACTTGAGAGTAGAGGACTGGAATAAGCATTCAGAAGCAGGAGTAGAATTAACTTGAAATGCTCGAGGGTGGAGAGAGGACGTCATCTCCTGGATTGACTGACGGGAATTCTCTGCTGAGGTTGACAGAATGCTAGAAGCTTCATCTTGGGGTGAGATGCGTAGATCCTCCATCTGGGTTGAGGCAACTGCAATATCTGCAAGAACTGTAGACTCTGGACATAGCGACAGGAGTTGCTTACTTGAAACACTGGAGAGAACCACACCGGGTTCAGAGGAACTGGAATCGGTAGGAACCGACGACAACTTTGGACAAACGGATGGAACAGGGATTTGTCCAGGACTACTTGAATGGACTTGAACTGTAAGAGGCTGATCTGGACAGACGGATGGGACCGGATTGGGTCCAGATAAGCTTGAACCGGCTGGAACCGCAGGAGTCTTCGGACTGACGGATAGAACCGGATTTGATACAAAGAGACTGGAATCGGCTGGAACCGAAGGAGTCCTCGGAGTGACGGATAGGACCGGATTTGATCCGAGGATACTGGAATCGGCTGGAACCGAAGGAGGTAGCTCAGTATTGGAAACAGAGCTACTCGGGCTGGCTGGAACCAGAGGAGGCTGATCCGGACAGACGGATGGGACCGGATTGGGTCCGGAAGAGCTTGAAGCGACAGGAACCGGTGGAGTCCTCGGACTGACGGATAGGACCGGATTTGATCCGAGGATTCTGGAATCGGCTGGAACCGAAGGAGGTAGCCCATCATTGGAGCCACTCAGGCTGGCTGGAACCAGTGGAGACTTTGGACCGACGGCTGGAACCGGGCTAGGTCCATTGACACTTGACTCTGTATAGACAGAATCCGGATGTTCTGATGATCCCTTTTGGAGTGGTACTGAGCTGGTAGCACTCTCTGAAGTTGGCAAACAAAAGTTCATGTCTGTATCTGTGGCTTTAAGAATTCCTCCTGGGATCTTGGCCCTGGATTCCGCACTTGAGGATGAAACTCCAAAGACCCCTCCTGGGGTTAATAGATCAGACACACTTCTTTGAGCTGCATGCCCGGATGCCACTTCTGGAACCTGAACATCAGATACCCCTTCTGGGGTCACAACATCAGATGCCCCACCTGGGGCTGTAGAGACAGACGCCCCTTCTCGGGCTGAAGGCACGGATGCCCCTTCTCGGGCTGTAGACACGGATGCCCCTTCTCGGGCTGTAGACACGGATGCCCCTTCTCGGGCTGTAGACACGGATGCCCCTTCTCGGGCTGTAGACACGGATGCCCCTTCTCGGGCTGTAGACACGGATGCCCCTTCTCGGGCTGTAGACACGGATGCCCCTTCTCGGGCTGTAGGCACGGACGCCCCTTCTCGGGCTGTAGGCACGGACGCCCCTTCTCGGGCTGTAGGCACAGACGCCCCTTCTCGGGCTGTAGGCACAGACGCCCCTTCTCGGGCTGTAGGCACAGACGCCCCTTCTCGGGCTGTAGACACGGATGCCCCTTCTCGGGCTGTAGACACGGATGCCCCTTCTCGGGCTGTAGACACGGATGCCCCTTCTCGGGCTGTAGACACAGACGCCCCTTCTCGGGCTGTAGGCACAGACGCCCCTTCTCGGGCTGTAGGCACAGACGCCCCTTCTCGGGCTGTAGGAACAGACGCCCCTTCTCGGGCTGTAGGCACAGACGCCCCTTCTCGGGCTGTAGGCACAGACGCCCCTTCTCGGGCTGTAGGCACAGACGCCCCTTCTCGGGCTGTAGGCACAGAAACTACTTTAGTTATGGGCAATATAGATAGTCTCTGTTGATTTCTGAACTTGGGATTGGGTCTATTTGTCACAGGACCCCAATCGTATACTTTTTGGACACTCCTGTCCCGGGTAAAGGAACTTGAAACTGCAGAGGATACGTTGGAAGGTTTGCAGGTGAAAACACTTTGATGTTGGGACCTGTCACCAACTTTTGAGTTGCGGAAGGAACAGTCCTTAATAAGATGACTAGAACTTCCACAGTAAAAGCAGAGGTGAAGCTGCTTGCGATGCCGGCTTTCAGCTTCCGTGAGTTTGGAGCGCGGGTAGCTCTGGAATCTGCCCTCTCTTTGCACAAGAGGAGAGACTTTAGTTTGAAAAAAAGTTGACACGGAGGTCGCACTAGTTTCAATACTTTGAGCAGTACTCTTCACTGCGTTTAAAGCACCACTCAGGATTTCTGGCATTATCGGAATGATTTTTGTTAGGAGACTTTGAAGTTGTTCCAATAGATGATAAAGAGTGCTTAGTGGTTCAGAGTTCACAGCAGACAACAAAGGAGTCTTGAAGCTTTCAAAGGAGGAAGTCGCTCTCTCAGGAGAATTCGCTGCGAAGGGACTGCCATAGGACTGACTTGAGCAACAGCCATCCACAGGAACGGATTGTGCAGGGAAAGTTGAAATGACTGGAGCAGGAGTGACTTGAACAGGAACTGGAGAAACAACAGAACTTTGAAGGGATTGCTGCAAGGTATCCAAACGGATAGACATTCCCTGTAGGAACTGGAACATCTGCTGCTGCGCAGCCTCTTGACCATCCAAACGGGAGACCAGATTTTGTAAGGCCCCTGACCCCACATTCTGACCACCATCCGAGTCCATGGGCCTTGGACAAACTGTCAGGTTCGGTCTGGTTTGTGTCCCCGGAGGGGACGCTAGTGGGTCAGTGGAGGTAGGTGGAATTAAGTGAGGAGGCAGTACTGGGTTTCTGCGCATGTGCAATGATATTTATTGGCAGATGATATAAACAGCAAGATCACAAAACGGCAGTAAATAATAACAGGGAGAAAGTGCAATGTCAATAGTACAGCGTGGGAGCTGAAAGTCTATGGTAACTGAAGTATGGTAAATGGATGAATGATAACTGAAGAAATGGTAACCGGTAGTGATGATAACAGAAGAACAGGTGCTTGTGAAAAATGGTTCTGGTTTGGAAACCAGTGCAGGTATTTAAAACAGGAACTTAGGCAGTAGGATGTGAAATGGCAAACCTGGTAGCAGAGGCAGGAGTCTGACTTCACAGTGCAGGTATTGAAGCACTGGCAGCAGCAAGCTGTATCACAGGTGTTGGAATGAGACACACCTGGAGTCAGTCTCAACTGCAGGCTGAAGCACACAAGGTGGTGGTGAGTGTGAAGCCTGTCTGCAGGTATTGCTGAGCCTTGAAGTTCCACGGAAGTAACAGGTACAGGAGAATATCCAGGAACAGAGGGGATCTGGAGACTGGAACACAGGGAACCACTGGAGACTTGACACACCGAATGTAGCAGGAGAGCTGGAGTGATTGCTGGAACCTGTAGTTCCAGAGGAACACCGGAACTGCTGGAACCTGGAACGGCTGGGACCTGTTGTTCCACAGGTCTAACACTCAAGGAAATCTCTGAAGACAGAGGATTGCAAACAGGAGCCACCTGTTCACGGGATGTGACGTGTTGTCCAAGGCAATGTGAATGAGCTAGGAACTGGAGTTTATACACCTTGCTCTGTGAGGATAGGATGAATCTCTGAGAACACACCCTCCAGGATTGGGAGCTCAGATCAGCTGAGAATTAACTGGAGATGGTGATTAACCGGGAGAATGATTCTGTAGACAGTTAATGCAATGCACTGCTGGTTGCTGGCTGGGATCAGTAGTGCACCGGGAGTTAATGCTGGTTACCTAGAATCACTGTGTACTCCAGGCTGCTGGCTGAAACCAGTGATTACCAAACGATAGAGCTGGTTAGGTGGAACACAGTGAGCTGTGGGCTGCAGGAGACTGAAGACTGGAACTGCTGGGACCTGTAGTTCCACAGGTCCAATTCACAGGGAATACTCTGAAAACAGAGGACTGAAGCCAGGAGACGCCTGTTCACTGGAAGTGATGCAATGGAGAATGAGGATTCCTGACACTTGAACTTGAACCTTTTCAGGTACATGTTCAGGGATCTTAAATTCAATATGGGTCTGACCGAACCGTCCGATTTCGAAACTACAAACATGGTCGAATAATAACCACTTCCTTGTTGTAGGAGGGGAACTTTCACCACCACCTGCTGAAGATACAATTTGTGAATTGCAGTTAACACTATTTCTCTGTCGTGGGGGGAAGCTGGTAGGGCCGATTTGAGGTATCATTGAGGGGGCATCTCTTCGAATTCCAGCTTGTATCCCTGAGACACAATTTCTATTGCCCAGGGATCCACCTGGGAGTGAACCCACTCGTGGCTGAAATTTCGAAGACGTGCCCCCACCGGGCCTAGCTCCGCCTGTGGAGCCCCAGCGTCATGCGGTGGATTTTGTAGAGGCTGGGGAGGACTTCTGTTCCTGAGAACTAGCTGTGTTGTGCAGCTTCTTTCCTCTGCCCCTGCCTCTGGCAAGAAAGGACGCACCTCGGACTTTCTTGTTCCTTTGTGAACGAAAGGACTGCATTTGATAATGCGGTTCTCTCTTAGGCTGTGCGGGAATGTAAGACAAAAAATTTGACTTTCCAGCTGTAGCTGTAGAGACCAGGTCCGAGAGACCCTCCCCGAACAATTCCTCACCCTTGTAAGGTAAACCCTCCATATGTCTTTTTGAGTCGGCATCACCTGTCCATTGCCGAGTCCACAGGATCCTTCTGGCAGAAATCAACATTGCATTTATTCTAGAACCCAGTTGACTAATGTCTCTTTGAGCATCCCTCATATATAGGACAGCGTCTTTAATATGCCCCAGGGTCAACAATATAGTATCCTTGTCTAAGGTATCAATTTCCTCAGTTAAGGTATCCGTCCATGCCGCTACAGCACTACACACCCAGGCCGACGCGATCGCCGGCCTTAGTAAGGTACCTGAATGTGTATAAATGGACTTCAGGGTAATCTCCTGTTTGCAATCCGCAGCATCTTTGAGAGTAGCCGTATCCTGTGACGGCAGGGCTACCTTCTTGGATAAGCGTTTTAAAGCTTTGTCTACCCTAGGGGAGGTTTCCCAGCGTAACCTGTCCGTTGACGGGAAAGGATACGCCATAAGAATCCTTCTGGAAATCTGCAGGTTTTATCTGGTGATTCCCAAGCCTTTTCACATAACTCATTCAGCTCGTGTGAGGGGGGAAGGGTTACCTCTGGCTTCCTTTCCCCATACATATGCACCCTCTTGTTAGGGACTTGGGTTTCCTCTGTGATGTGCAATACATCCTTAATTGCTATAATCCTATAACGGATGGATTTAGCCAACCTTTGCTGTAACTTTGCATCATCAAATTGACACTGGAGTCAGAATCCATGTCAGTATCTGTGTCAACAATTTGGGATAGTGGGCACTTCTGAGACCCTGACGGCCTCTGCGACATAGGATCAGGCACGGGTTGGGGCCCTGACTGTCCCGAGGCTTCAGCCTTGTCTAACCTTTTATGCAAGGAATTAACATTATCATTTAAAACCTTCCACATATCCATCCAATCAGGTGTCGGTGCCGTCGGCGGAGACACCACAGTAATTTGTTTCTGCTCTGCTTTCACATCAGGCATGTAGACACAAGCGTACCGACACACCATACACACAAGGAATGTCCTTTCCGAAGACAGTTCCCGCACGAGGTCCTTTGGAGAGACAGAGTTTGCCAGCACACACCCCAGCGCTATCAAACCCAGGAATAACACAGTAACTTAATGTTAACCCAGTAGCTGCTGTTAATATTGTTTTTGCGCCTAATTATGTGCCCCCCTCTCTTTTTTACCCTCTTCTACCGTGTGTCTGCAGGGGAGAGCCTGGGGAGCTTCCTCTCAGCGGAGCTGTGGAGAAAAAGAAAAGGTGCTGGTGAGTGCTGAGGGAAAAGCCCCGCCCCCTCGGTGGCGGGCATCTGTCCCGCTTAAATATACAATTTTTGGTGGGGGCTCATACATATATACAGTGCCTAGCTGTATTTATGCTTAACTTTGCCAAAAGAGGTCCCAAATGCTGCCCAGGGCGCCCCCACCCCGCGCCCTGCACCCTTACAATGACCGGAGTATGTGTAGGTGTGTGGAGCAATGGCCCACAGCTGCCATGCTGTGCGTTACCTCAGTGAAGATCACAGAGTCTTCTGCCGCCTGTGAAGTCTTCTTGCTTCTCAGACTCACCCGGCTTCTGTCTTCCGGTTCTGCGAGGGGGACGGCGGTGCGGCTCTGGGACCGGACGGCGAGGGTGAGATCCTGCTTACCGATCCATCTGGAGCTAATGGTGTCCAGTAGCCTAAGAAGCAGGACCTAGCTTCAGAGAGTAGGGATGCTTCTCTCCCCTCAGTCCCTCGATGCAGGGAGTCTGTTGCCAGCAGAGCTCCCTGAACATAAAAAAACATAACAAAATACTTTCTCTCAGCAAGCTCAGGAGAGCTCACTGAACAGCACCCAGCTCCTCTGGGCACAGTATCAAACTGAGGTCTGGAGGAGGGGCATAGAGGGAGGAGCCAGTGCACACCAGAACCTAAATTCTTTCTTAAAGTGCCCATGTCTCCTGCGGAGCCCGTCTATCCCCGTGGTCCTTACGGAGTCCCCAGCATCCACTAGGACGTTAGAGAAATGGAGATGTAGTCACTCGCCAAGTCCTATGTCAGCACCAATGTAAAACAGTGGATGGGGAACATATCGTATGAATTGGAGATTCTAGATGAACAATAACATCAGTCATATGAGCTGATGGATCAGAGAAAATAAGATTTCACTCACCGGTAAATCTATTTCTCGTAGTCCGTAGTGGATGCTGGGAACTCCGTAAGGACCATGGGGAATAGCGGCTCCGCAGGAGACTGGGCACAACTAAAAGAAAGCTTATAGACTACCTGGTGTGCACTGGCTCCTCCCACTATGACCTTCCTCCAAGCCTCAGTTAGGATACTGTGCCCGGAAGAGCTGACACAATAAGGAAGGATTTTAAATCCCGGGTAAGACTCATACCAGCCTCACCAATCACACCGTATAACTCGTGATACTATACCCAGTTAACAGTATGAACTATAACCTGAGCCTCTCAATAGATGGCTCACAACAATAACCCTTTAGTTAGGCAATAACTATATACAAGTATTGCAGACAATCCGCACTTGGGATGGGCGCCCAGCATCCACTACGGACTACGAGAAATAGATTTACCGGTGAGTAAAATCTTATTTTCTCTATTATTTTCTAGTGGATGCTGGGAACTCCGTAAGGACCATGGGGATTATACCAAAGCTCCCAAACGGGCGGGAGAGTGCGGATGACTCTGCAGCACCGAATGAGAGAACTCAAGGTCCTCCTCAGCCAGGGTATCAAATTTGTAGAATTTAGCAAACGTGTTTGACCCTGACCAAGTAGCAGCTCGGCAAAGTTGTAAAGCCGAGACCCCTCGGGCAGCCGCCCAAGATGAGCCCACTTTCCTCGTGGAAGGGGCTTTTACTGATTTAGGATGCGGCAATCCAGCCGCAGAATGCGCCAGCTGAATTGTGCTACAAATCCAGTGAGCAATAGTCTGCTTAGAAGCAGGAGCACCTAGTTTGTTGGGTGCATACAGGATAAAAAGCGAGTCAGTTTTCCTGACTCCAGCCGTCATGGAAACATAAATTTTCAAGGCCCTGACTACGTCCAGTAACTTGGAATCCTCCAAGTCCCTAGTAGCCACAGGCACTACAATAGGTTGGTTCAAGTGAAAAGCTGATACCACCTTAGGGAGAAACTGGGGACGAGTCCTCAATTCTGCCCTATTCATATGGAAAATCAGATAAGGGCTTTTAAATGACAAAGCCGCCAATTCTGACACACGCCTGGCCGAAGCCAAGGCCAATAACATGACCACTTTCCACGTGAGATATTTCAGATCCACGGTTTTAAGTGGCTCAAACCAATGTGATTTTAGGAAACTCAACACCACGTTGAGATCCCAAGGTGCCACTGGAGGCACAAAAGGGGGCTGAATATGCAGCACTCCCTTTACAAATGTCTGAACTTCAGGCAGTGAAGCCAGTTCTTCTGGAAGAAAATCGACAGAGCCGAAATCTGGACCTTAATGGAACCCAATTTTAGGCCCATAATCACCCCTGACTGTAGCAAGTGCAGAAATCGACCCAGCTGAAATTCCTCTGTTGGGGCCTTCCTAGCCTTACACCACGCAACATATTTTCGCCAAATGCGGTGATAATGGTTTGCGGTTACTTCTTTCCTAGCTTTAATCAGCGTAGGAGTGACTTCCTCCGGAATGTCCTTTTCCTTCAGGATCTGGCGTTCAACCGCCATGCCGTCAACGCAGCCGCGGTAAGTCTTGGAACAGACACGGACCCTGCTGCAGCAGGTCCTGTCTGAGCGGTAGAGGTCATGAGTCCTCTGAGATTATTTCTTGAAGTTCCGGGTACCATGTTCTTCTTGGCCAATCCGGAACAATGAGTATAGTACTTCCTCCTCTTTTCCTTATTATCCTCAGTACCTTGGGTATGAGAGGAAGAGGAAGGAACACATAAACCGACTGGTACACCCACAGTGTCCCTAGAGCGTCCACAGCTATTGCCTGAGGGTCTCTCGACCTGGCGCAATATCTTTCTAGCTTTTTGTTTAGGCGGGACGCCATCATGTCCACCTGTGGCCTTTCTCAACGGTTTACAATTAGTTGGAAGACTTCTGTATGAAGTCCCCACTCTCCCGGGTGTAGGTCGTGCCTGCTGAGGAAGTCTGCTTCCCAGTTGTCCACTCCCGGAATGAACACTGCTGACAGTGCTAACACGTGATTTTCCGCCCATCGGAGAATCCTTGTGGCTTCTGCCATGCCATCCTTCTTGTGCCGCCCTGTCGGTTTACATGGGCGACTGCCGTAATGTTGTCTGATTGGATCAGTACCGGCTGGTTTTGAAGCAGGGGTCTTGCCTGACTTAGGGCATTGTAAATGGCCCTTAGTTCCAGAATATTTATGTGTAGGGAAATCTCCAGATTTGACCATAGTCCCTGGACGTTTCTTCCCTGAGTGACTGCCCCCCAGCCTCGAAGGCTGGCATCCGTGGTCAACAGGACCCAGTCCTGTATGGCGAATCTGCGGCCCTCTTGAAGATGAGCACTCTGCAGCCACCACAGCAGAGATACCCTGGTCCTTGGAGACAGGGTTATCAGCCGATGCATCTGAAGATGTGATCCGGACCACTTGTCCAACAGGTCCCACTGAAAAGTTCTTGCACGGAACCTGCCGAATGGAATTGCTTCGTATGAAGCTACCATTTTTTCCAGGACTCGCGTGCAGTGATGCACTGACACCTGTTTTGGTTTCAGGAGGCCTCTGACTAGAGATGACAGCTCCTTGGCTTTCTCCTCCGAGAGAAACACTTTTTTCTGGTCTGTGTCCAGAACCATACCCAGGAACAGTAGATGCGTCGTAGGAACCAGCTGCGACTTTGGAATATTCAGAATCCAGCCGTGCTGTTGTAGCACTTCCCGAGATAGTGCTACTCTGACAAACAACTGCTCCATGGACCTAGCCTTTATAAGGAGATTGTCCAAGTACGGGATAATTATTTCGGCCATTACCTTGGTAAATACCCTTGGTGCCGGGGACAGACCAACGGCAACGTCTGGAATTGGTAATGACAATCCTGTACCACAATTTTGAGGTACTCCTGGTGAGGAGGGTAAATAGGGAGATGCAGGTACGCATCCTTGATGTCCAGTGATACCCGGAAAATTCTCCAGGCTTGCAATAATCGCCCTAAGCGATTCCATTTTGAATTTGAACCTTCGTACATAAGTGTTCAAGGATTTAAATTTTAGAATGGGTCTCACCGAACCGTCTGGTTTCGGTACCAGAAACATTTTGGAATAGTAACCCCGGCCCTGTTGAAGAAGGGGTACCTTGATTTCACCTGCTGGAAGTACAGCTTGTGAATTGCCGCCAGTACTAACTCACTATATCCGAGGGCAGCAGGCAAGGCTGATGTGAGGTAACGGCGAGGGGGAGTCGTCTCTAACTCCAGCTTGTATTCCTGTGATACTACTTGCAGAACCCAGGAATCCACCTGTGGGCAAGCCCACTGGTCCCTGAAGTTCCCGAGACGCACCCCCACCGCACCTATCTCCACCTGTGGAGCCCCAGCGTCATGCTGTGGACTCAGAGAAAGCGGGGGAAGATTTTTGATCCTGAGAACTGGCTGTCTGTGCAGCTTTTTCCTTCTTCCCTTGTGCAGAAAAGGAAGCGCCTTTGGCCCCCTTGCTTTTCTGAAGCCGAAAGGACTGTACCTGATAATCCAGTGCTTTCTTAGGCTGTGAGGAAACCTGAGGTAAAAAAATTTCTTCCCAGCTGTTGCTGTGGATACGAGGTCCCAGAGACCATCCCCAAACAATTCTTCACCCTTATAAGGCAGAATCTCCATATGCCTTTTAAAGTCAGCATCACCTGTCCACTGCCGGGTCTCTAATACCCTCCTGGCAGAATGGACCTTGCATTAATTCTGGATACCAGCCGGCAAATATCCCTCTGTGCATCCTTCATATATAAGACTACGTCTTTAATATGCTCTATGTTATCCAAATATTATCCCTGTCTAGGGTATTAATATTATCTGACAGGGTATCAGACCACCCATACTGAGGCAATTGCAGGTCTCAGTATAATACCTGAGTGTGTATATACAGACTTCAGGATAGCCTCCTGCTTTTTATCAACAGGTACCTTCAAAGTGGCCGTATCCTAAAACGGTAGTGCCACCTTTTATGACAAGCATGTGTGCGCCTTATCCACCCTAGGGAATGTCTCCCAACGTAACTTATCCTCTGGCGGGAAAGGGTACGCCAGCAGTAACTTTTTAGAAATGACCAGTTTCTTATCGGGGGAACCCACGCTTCTTCACACACTTCATTCATTCATCTGATGGGGGAAGAAAACACTGGCTGCTTTTTCTCCCCAAACATAAAACCCCTTTTATGTGGTACTTGGGTTAATGTCAGAAATGTGTAACATTTTATTTTTTATTGCCGAGATCATGCAACGGATGTTCCTAGTGGATTGTGTATATGTCTCAACCTCGTCGACCCTGGAATCAGACTCCGTGTCGACATCCGTGTCTGCCATCTGAGGTAACGGGCGTTTTTTGAGCCCCTGATGGCCTTTGAGACGCCTGGGCAGGCGCAGGCTGAGAAGCCGGCTGTCCCACAGCTGTTATGTCATCCAGCCTTTTATGTAAGGAGTTGACACTGTCGGTTAATACCTTCCACCTATCCATCCACTCTGGTGTCGGCCCCACAGGGGGCGACATCACATTTATCGGCATCTGCTCCGCCTCCACGTAACCTTCCTCATCCAACATGTCGACACAGCCGTACCGACACACCGCACACACACAGGGAATGCTCTGACTGAGGACAGGACCCCACAAAGTCCTTTGGGGAGACAGAGAGAGAGTATGCCAGCACACACCAGAGAGCTATATAATGCAGGGATTAGCACTATAACTGAGTGATTTTTTCCCTAATAGATGCTTGTATACACAAATTGCGCCTAAATTTAGTGCCCCCCCTCTCTTTTTAACCCTTTGAGCCTGAAAACTACAGGGGAGAGCCTGGGGAGCTGTCCTCCAGCTGCACTGTGAAGAGAAAATGGCGCCAGTGTGCTGAGGGAGATAGCTCCGCCCCTTTTTCGCATACTTTTCTCCCGCTTTTTTATGGAATCTGGCAGGGGTATTTATCACATATATAGCCTCTGGGGCTATATATTGTGATTATTTGCCAGCCAAAGTGTGTAATATTGCTGCTCAGGGCGCCCCCCCCCCAGCGCCCTGCACCCTCAGTGACCGGAGTGTGAAGTGTGTATGAGGAGCAATGGCGCACAGCTGCAGTGCTGTGCGCTACCTTGGTGAAGACTGAAGTCTTCTGCCGCCGATTTTCCGGACCTCTTCTTGCTTCTGGCTCTGTAAGGGGGACATCGGCGCGGCTCCGGGACCGAACATCAAGGACGGGTCCTGCGGTTGATCCCTCTGGAGCTAATGGTGTCCAGTAGCCTAAGAAGCCCAAGCTAGCTGCAAGCAGGTAGGTTCGCTTCTTCTCCCCTTAGTCCCTCGTTGCAGTGAGCCTGTTGCCAGCAGGTCTCACCGTAAAATAAAAAACCTAAAATATACTTTCTTTCTAGGAGCTCAGGAGAGCCCCTAGTGTGCATCCAGCTCGGCCGGGCATAAAAATCTAACTGAGGTCTGAAGGAGGGTCATGGTGGGAGGAGCCAGTGCACACCAGGTAGTCCTAAAGCTTTCTTTAGTTGTGCCCAGTCTCCTGCGGAGCCGCTATTCCCCATGGTCCTTACGAAGTTCCCAGCATCCACTAGGACGTCAGAGAAATAGGGGCTGATGGCTCCTGATGTATGAGATACACCAGAGAGTGTGGGGAGGAGACTGGTCAGATCTCTGGGCTGGTAACACACAGTGACATGATGTGAGGGGGACAGCAGGAGTATAATAGGGGCTGATGGCTCCTGATGTATGAGATACACCAGAGAGTGTGGGGAGGAGACTGGTCAGATCTCTGGGCTGGTAACACACAGTGACATGATGTGAGGGGAGCAGGAGTATAATAGTGGCTGATGGCTCCTGATGTATGAGATACACCAGAGAGTGTGGGGAGGAGACTGGTCAGATCTCTGGGCTGGTAACACACAGTGACATGATGTAAGGAGAGCAGGAGTATAATAGTGGCTGATGGCTCCTGATGTATGAGATACACCAGAGAGTGTGGGGAGGAGACTGGTCAGATCTCTGGGCTAGTAACACACAGTGACATGATGTGAGGGGGAGAGCAGGAGTATAATAGGGGCTGATGGCTCCTTATGTATGATATACACCAGAGAGTGTGGGGAGGAGACTGGTCACATCTCTGGGCTAGTAACACACAGTGACATGATGTGAGGGGGAGAGCAGGAGTATAATAGGGGCTGATGGCTCCTGATGTATGAGATACACCAGAGAGTGTGGAGAGGAGACTGGTCAGATCTCTGGGCTGGTAACACAGTGACATGATGTGAGGGGGAGAGCAGGAGTATAATAGTGGCTGATGGCTCCTGATGTATGAGATACACCAGAGAGTGTGGGGAGGAGACTGGTCAGATCTCTGGGCTGATAACACACAGTGACATGATGTGAGGGGGAGAGCAGGAGTATAATAGGGGCTGATGGCTCCTGATGTATGAGATACACCAGAGAGTGTGGGGAGGAGACTGGTCAGATCTCTGGGCTAGTAACACACAGTGACATGATGTGAGGGGGAGAGCAGGAGTATAATAGGGGCTGATGGCTCCTTATGTATGATATACACCAGAGAGTGTGGGGAGGAGACTGGTCACATCTCTGGGCTGGTAACACATTGACATGATGTGAGGAGGAGAGCAGGAGTATAATAGGGGCTGATGTCTCCTGATGTATGAGATACACCAGAGAGTGTGGGGAGGAGACTGGTCAGATCTCTGGGCTGGTAACACACAGTGACATGATGTGAGGGGCAGAGCAGGAGTATAATAGGGGCTGATGGCTCCTGATGTATGATATACACCAGAGAGTGTGGGGAGGAGACTGGTCTTTAGATGTGCCCAGTCTCCTGCGGAGCCGCTATTCCCCATGGTCCTTACGGAGTCCCCAGCATCCACTTAGGACGTTAGAGAAAAGAGATTGCTGTAGTGACTGAGCAAGGAGAATATGTGACTCTTTTCTGTAATAAGTGTTTATTTCTCACCTGTGCTGATATCTGTAGGGATCTCCTCCTCCTTACACTGCTGATCACCCCTCACATACGTCTCTTCTTCTCCCTCTATATCTTCTGCCTTCATATCGGTCACATACGTCTCTTCTTCTTCCTCTATATCGTCTGTTTTAATATCAGACAGACGTTCTACCTAAAAAACAAACAAACACTATAATGACATTTGCATACAGTCAGATTAAACTGAGGTGAAACAGTATAATATCAGTGTATAAGACACACAGCTCCTCTACAGATCATATAGTGACAGACACTTTGGTATATTGGGGAGACCCTAAATCCCACCTACCTGATCCTCCTGTGGGATCCTGTGATTCTCCTCTGTACAATCCTGGGAATACAGAGGACGGGGACATCTCTCTGGGGTATCTCTGTTACTGGGTCCATCTGTAGGAGACACACAATGACTGAGTACAGTGTATATATGTGATTATCAGATGATGTGTGTATATAGGGGGCCCCCATACCTGCTCTCCCCTGTACAATACATGACAGTCTCCTCTTACCCAGTGATATGAGGGGCCGTTGATTCTCCATCATCACGTCCTTGTACAAACCGCTGTGTTCCTCTATATACTCCCCCTCCTGCATGGAGACATAGACAGTGACATCCTGACACCTTATAGGAACCTGACACACACAGTGATACAGTCATCACCCAGACACATCCCCTGGTGTTACTGTATAATGTCCCATTCCCAGCAGTCACCTCTCCAGTCATCACCCAGACACATCCCCTGGTGTTACTGTATAATGTCCCATTCCCAGCAGTCACCTCTCCAGTCATCACCCAGACACGTCCCCTGGTGTTACTGTATAATACCCCATTCCCAGCAGTCACCTCTCCAGTCATCACCCAGACACATCCCTTGGTGTTACTGTATAATGTCCCATTCCCATCGGTCACCTCTCCAGTCATCACCCAGACACATCCCCTGGTGTTACTGTATGATGTCCCATTCCCAGCAGTCACCTCTCCAGTCATCACCCAGACACGTCCCCCGGTGTTACTGTATAATACCCCATCCCCAGCAGTCACCTCTCCAGTCATCACCCAGACACATCCCCTGGTGTTACTGTATAATGCCCCATTCCCAGCAGTCACCTCTCCAGTCATCACCCAGACACATCCCTTGGTGTTACTGTATAATGTCCCATTCCCATCGGTCACCTCTTGTTATGCACACCAGTGCCTGCAGGAATGTACTGGTGTCTGAACAGAGAGGGATGCAAAACAAATGAACTAACAGACAGACTGGGAAATATGACATCACATACACAGAAAGTGATAGGGTAACAAAACCAACACAAAGTGAACAGATAAGCCCAGAGGCTAAGAAACTGGGTGTCTCCCTAGTATTACAAATGCTCAGATGGAAAAGGCAAGATGTTGTGTTTTAATACGTAGAGAACCCGAAATGCTGTTGCTAAGGGCAACAGCAAAACCCTAAAGGGTTACCAACGGGTGTGGCAGCAAACTCCTTGGTCAGAGATGGAATAGTAGACACAAGGAGAGTCTCCACAATCCTATTTCTCACTTGCAGGGCACAGGTTCAGCTTCCTGCCACTAAACTGACACATGGACGCCCTGCACAGTGAGAGAGGATTAAGCATGCAGGTCTGAAAGTACAGTCACAAACCTGCTGGGTTCTCAGCATAACAAAAGAACTTCAGCAGGCTAAACGACTGACTCCAGTCTTACTGCTAGGTCTGGATTGGCAGAGTGTAGTACCAAATCTCCAGGCCTATTTGCAGTAAGCAATAACAAATACAAAGCTACACAGTACTGGCTAATTTTCAGGAACTGACTAACCAACAAAGATTCAGCAGCATCTGCTTAATCTGAGAAGAGGCCTTATAAAGCAGGTGCTGGCCACGCCCCACTCAGACCTCACAGACTGTGAGCACAAAAACCAGCACCGGATCCCCTGCCTGTAACCACTGCACAGCAAAAGACCCGAACTGGAGTATCAGCTGCGCTCAGGTTATTCCGCTAGCACTCGTCTCCCGGTTGCCATGACGACGTGGCAGCACAGGGCAGGAGACCCTAACAGTACCCCCCCTCTGACGAGGGGTCAAAGAACCCCTACCACCGGGTTTATCGGGGAACTGCGAGAAGAAAGAGCGTATCAGTCTGGGGGCATGAAGATCACAACTGCGCACCCACGACCGCTCCTCCGGGCCATACCCCTTCCAGTGCACCAAAAATGACAGCCGACCCCGAACCATCTTGGAGTCAAGAATCCTTTCAACAACAAACTCCCTCTGGCCACGTATCAGAAGAGGGGAAGGTCTTCCTCTGGAAGAAGGATTACTAATCGCCCGTTTTAAAAGGGAACAATTAAATGTTTTATTGATACCCAAAGAACGGGGCAGATCTAACTGAAATGCCACTGGATTGATAACCCTGGTGATCTTATAAGGACCGATGAACCGGGGGCCTAACTTATGAGATGGCTGTCTCAACTTCAAATTCTTGGTAGACAACCAGACGAAGTCTCCTAATTTGAAGCTGCAGGGTCTTTTCCGCTTATCAAAAACCCTTTTGGTCACTAATGACACAGACACAAGGGCTTTCTTCACTTTCCTCCAAATACCTCTAAGGACCGAAACGACAGAGGAACCACCAGGCGTGGAGTCCAGGGGGTCAAAAGAATTGGCCTTAGGATGATGCCCATACACACAAAGGAAAGGAGAGATCCCTGTAGCAGAGTGAGCCGCGTTGTTATAGGCAAACTCCGCCATGGACAGATGAGCAACCCAGTCAGTCTGACACTTGGAGACATAACACCTGAGGAACTGCTCCAAGAACTGGTTCACCCTTTCAGTCTGCCCATTAGACTGCGGGTGGTAGCCTGACGACAAGCTGACAGAAATCTGGAGATCGGAACAAAATGCCCTCCAGAATTTGGCCACAAACTGGGATCCGCGGTCAGAGACCACATCAAGTGGCAACCCGTGGAGACGCACAACATGCAGCATAAATAATTCAGACAGGCGTCTGGCCGATGGCAGCCCAACCAGTGGAACGAAGTGCGCCATCTTCGAAAACCTGTCAACAACAACCCAGATGGCTGTCATCCCCGAGGATTTGGGCAAGTCCACCACAAAATCCATTGAAATGTGGGTCCATGGCTTTGATGGAATAGAGAGTGGATGCAATGGGCCAACAGGAACCCCTCTAGGAGTCTTATTTCGGGCACAGATGTCACATGCCCGAACCCACTGATCCACATCCTTAGCCACCGAGGGCCACCACACCGCCCTAGATAGCAACTCCCGAGTTCTGGCAATACCCGGGTGACCTGCCGACTTCTTGGCATGGAATTCCAGGAACACTCGCTGTCTTAACCTAGGAGGCACAAACAAAAGACCTACCGGAAGGTCTGGAGGAGCCTGCTCCTGTGCTCTAAGGACTAATGACAAGAGGTCCTGGGTAATGCCCACTTTAATACATGAGGGGGACACAATGGGCAACGGCTCCTCGGTGGTCTCTTGGATTGGAGCAAAACTCCGCGAGAGCGCATCAGCCTTGATGTTTTTTGACCCAGGGCGATATGTTATCAAAAAATTAAAGCGAGCAAAAAACAAAGCCCATCGTGCCTGCCTGGCATTGAGACGCTTTGCTGACTCTAAATATGCCAAATTCTTATGGTCGGTGAGAATTGAGACCACAAACTTAGCCCCCTCAAGCCAGTGTCTCCACTCCTCGAGTGCATCCTTAATAGCCAACAATTCCCGGTTACCCACGTCATAATTCATCTCGGCAGGCGAAAATTTACGGGAAAAGTAAGCACAGGGATGAAGGCGATTATCAGACACTCCCATCTGAGAGAGCACTGCCCCAATACCCATCTCAGAGGCATCCACCTCCACCACAAAAGGACGCTCTGGATCTGGGTGTCGCAGCACTTTGGCCGAGACAAATGCCCTTTTGAGACGGGCAAAAGCCGATTTGGCCTCACGAGACCAGTGAGCAACATCCGCCCCTTTCTTAGTGAGTGCCACCAAGGGCGCCACTATAGACGAAAATCCAGCGATAAATCGTCTATAAAAATTTGCAAAGCCCAGGAAACGCTGAAGCGCCTTCAAACTAGTGGGCTGCACCCAATCCAGGACTGCCTGTACCTTGGAACCCTCCATTTGGAAACCTTCTGGGGAGATAATATATCCTAGAAATGCGATTTGCTGAACTTCAAATTCGCACTTCTCCAGCTTCGCCCCAAGCCGGTGGTCTCTGAGTTTCTGGAGGACTAAGCGTACATGCTTCCGATGTTCCTCCAGGGAATGGGAGAAGATTAGGATGTCATCTAAGTATACGACCAAGAATCTATCCAAATATTCCCTGAGCACATCGTTCATGAAATCCTGGAAGACTGCCGGGGCATTACAGAGCCCAAAAGGCATCACCAAATATTCATAATGCCCTGAGTGAGTATTAAAGGCAGTCTTCCATTCATCCCCCTCTCTTATTCGGATTAGATTGTACGCACCGCGTAGGTCAATCTTAGAAAAAATGGTGGCAGTACGAAGCTGGTCAAACAAGACCGAAATGAGAGGCAGTGGGTATGAGTTTTTAATCGCGATACGGTTCAATTCCCTGAAGTCGATGCAGGGTCTCAATGAACCATCCTTTTTACCCACGAAGAAGAACCCCGACCCAACTGGAGACTGTGAAGGTCTGATAAATCCTTTAGCCAAGTTCTCCTGAATGTACTCTGCCATAGCCTGAGTCTCAGGACGTGACAGGGAGTACAACCTGCTCTTGGGAAGCTTAGCATTCGGCAACAAATTAATGGCACAGTCATAGGGGCGATGGGGAGGTAGTACCTCTGCAACTTTTTTGGAGAACACGTCCGCAAAATCTGCATAACACCCTGGCAATCCTGGCAAACTTAGCTGCGAGAGCCTGACTGGAAGGCTCAAGCAACTCCTGAAACAATCAGTACCCCAACTAAGAATCTCCCCAGAGACCCAGTCAAATTGAGGATTGTGGGCCCTTAACCAGGGTAACCCCAACACCATTGGGGCAAAAGTACAGACAGTCACATAAAAGGACAATTTTTCAGAGTGTGTGGCTCCAATAAACAAAGAAATCTGGCTAGTACAAGAGGTAATTTTACCCTGGGATAATGGTTCCCCGTTTAACCCACAAATTTCAATTTCCGACGCCAAGGGTACTAAGGAAACAGAGTGTTTCAGGGCGAATTGGCGGTCCATAAAAACCCCGTCGGCCCCACTGTCCACAAAGGCCTCAGTCTTGACAGTTTGACCGAGGATCTTCAAGGTCACCGGAATGATAAAAGTCTTCTTGGGAAATTCTGACTTCTGGCCTGACAGGATATTTCCCATCACCCTCAGGTCCTGAAGTTTTCCGGCTTTTCTGGGCATGATACTACCACATGACCCTTATTCCCACAGTACAAACACAACCCCTGCTGTCTCCTCCGCGTCTTCTCACGCGAGGAGAGGCGGGTAGCCCCAATCTGCATAGGCTCCTCGGAAAATTCCTCAGAGTCTGAGGTTCCCTTGGGAAGGAAGGAAACCTCGGTCTCCCTTTCAAGCTTACGCTCTCTCAGCCGTCTATCAACCCGGATGGATAACTGCATAAGCTGATCCAAGCTATCAGGCAAGGGATATTGTACCAGTTGGTCTTTTATCTGGTTAGAAAGACCTCTTCGGTACTGGTGTCTCAGGGCTGGGTCATTCCACTGGGTATCATGGGCCAACCTCCGAAACTCCGTACAGTAAACCTCAACTGGCCTTCGCCCTTGCTTAAGGATCGAAATCTGAGCCTCGGCTGAGGCCGTCTTGTCAGGGTCATCATACAACATGCCCAGTGCCGTAAAAAAAGCATCAACACTTTTAAGCGACGGACAGTCAGGCTGCAACCCATATGCCCAGACCTGTGGGTCTCCTTGTAGCAAGGAAATCACTATGCCCACCCGCTGAATCTCTGACCCAGAAGACTGAGGCCTAAGCTGGAAATATAGCTTGCAGCTCTCCTTGAAACAAAAGAACTGCGAGCGATCTCCAGAAAAACGATCCGGAAGATTTACTTTCGGCTCCTTAACCCCTGAAGGTGCTGCTGCTGCGGGAACTCCGCCAGTGGCCTGGGAGGTGTGCATTTTAATGGACAATTCACTAAATTGACGAGTCAGGACCTGCACCTGATCGACCACCTGTTGCAACGTATTTTGAGGGGTATGCTCCATATTCCCACAAAATTTCAACAGGAGTATTTGGCTGCTGAATATGTTATGCACACCAGTGCCTGCAGGAATGTACTGGTGTCTGAACAGAGAGGGATGCAAAACAAATGAACTAACAGACAGACTGGGAAATATGACATCACATACACAGAAAGTGATAGGGTAACAAAACCAACACAAAGTGAACAGATAAGCCCAGAGGCTAAGAAACTGGGTGTCTCCCTAGTATTACAAATGCTCAGATGGAAAAGGCAAGATGTTGTGTTTTAATACGTAGAGAACCCGAAATGCTGTTGCTAAGGGCAACAGCAAAACCCTAAAGGGTTACCAACGGGTGTGGCAGCAAACTCCTTGGTCAGAGATGGAATAGTAGACACAAGGAGAGTCTCCACAATCCTATTTCTCACTTGCAGGGCACAGGTTCAGCTTCCTGCCACTAAACTGACACATGGACGCCCTGCACAGTGAGAGAGGATTAAGCATGCAGGTCTGAAAGTACAGTCACAAACCTGCTGGGTTCTCAGCATAACAAAAGAACTTCAGCAGGCTAAACGACTGACTCCAGTCTTACTGCTAGGTCTGGATTGGCAGAGTGTAGTACCAAATCTCCAGGCCTATTTGCAGTAAGCAATAACAAATACAAAGCTACACAGTACTGGCTAATTTTCAGGAACTGACTAACCAACAAAGATTCAGCAGCATCTGCTTAATCTGAGAAGAGGCCTTATAAAGCAGGTGCTGGCCACGCCCCACTCAGACCTCACAGACTGTGAGCACAAAAACCAGCACCGGATCCCCTGCCTGTAACCACTGCACAGCAAAAGACCCGAACTGGAATATCAGCTGCGCTCAGGTTATTCCGCTAGCACTCGTCTCCCGGTTGCCATGACGACGTGGCAGCACAGGGCAGGAGACCCTAACACCTCTCCAGTCATCACCCAGACACGTCCCCTGATGTTACTGTATAATGTCCCATTCCCAGCAGTCACCTCCCCAGTGATCACCCAGACACATCCCCTGGTGTTACTGTATAATGTCCCATTCCCAGCAGTCACCGCTTCAGTCACCACCCAGACACGACCCCTGGTGTTACTGTATAATGTCCCATTCCCAGAAGTCACCTCTCCAGTCATCACCCAGACACATCCCCTGGTGTTACTGTATAATGCCCCATTCCCAGCAGTCACCTCTCCAGTCATCACCCAGACACGTCCCCTGATGTTACTGTATAATGTCCCATTCCCAGCAGTCACCTCCCCAGTGATCACCCAGACACATCCCCTGGTGTTACTGTATAATGTCCCATTCCCAGCAGTCACCGCTTCAGTCACCACCCAGACACGACCCCTGGTGTTACTGTATAATGTCCCATTCCCAGCAGTCACCTCTCCAGTCATCACCCAGACATGTCCCCTGGTGTTACTGTATAATGTCCCATTCCCAGCAGTCACCGCTTCAGTCACCACCCAGACACGACCCCTGGTGTTACTGTATAATGCCCCATTCCCAGCAGTCACCTCTCCAGTCATCACCCAGACACGTCCCCTGATGTTACTGTATAATGTCCCATTCCCAGCAGTCACCTCCCCAGTGATCACCCAGACACATCCCCTGGTGTTACTGTATAATGTCCCATTCCCAGCAGTCACCGCTTCAGTCACCACCCAGACACGACCCCTGGTGTTACTGTATAATGTCCCATTCCCAGCAGTCACCTCTCCAGTCATCACCCAGACACATCCCCTGGTGTTACTGTATAATGTCCCATTCCCAGAAGTCACCTCTCCAGTCATCACCCAGACACATCCCCTGGTGTTACTGTATAATGCCCCATTCCCAGCAGTCACCTCTCCAGTCATCACCCAGACACATCCCCTGGTGTTACTGTATAATGCCACATTCCCAGCAGTCACCTCTCCAGTCATCACCCAGACACATCCCCTGGTGTTACTGTATAATGCCCCATTCCCAGCAGTCACCTCTCCAGTCATCACCCAGACACGTACCCTGGTGTTACTGTATAATGTCCCATTCCCAGCAGTCACCTCTCCAGTCATCACCCAGACACATCCCCTGGTGTTACTGTATAATGCCCCATTCCCAGCAGGCACCGCTCCAGTCATCACCCAGACACTTCTCCTGGTGTTACTGTATAATTTCCCATTCCCAGCAGTCACCTCTCCAGTCATCACCCAGACACCCCCCCTGGTGTTACTGTATAATGTCCCATTCCCAGCATTCACCTCTCCAGTCATCACCCAGACACATCCCCTGGTGTTACTGTACAATGCCCCATTCCCAGCAGTCACCTCTCCAGTGATCACCCAGACACGTCCCCTGGTGTTACTGTATAATGCCCCATTCCCAGCAGTCACCTCTCCAGTCATCATCCAGACACGTCCCCTGGTGTTACTGTATAATGTCCCATTCCCTGCAGTCACCTCTCCAGTCAGCAGCTGAATGATTTTGTTGGCGAGTTCCAGGATCTTCTGGTCACTGTGCCTCTCATGTATCAGTGAGTGAGGTGGAGGCACCGTGATGGGGCTTTGGGTTCTGCTCAGTCCACCTGACACACCGGGATGGCTGCTGGGTGTCTCACAATCACCAGATGTCTTCTACACTACTGTGCAACCCAGCGAAATGGGGGAGACATCAAAATCACTGTGACACTCCCAGATCCCCTCCCCTCCCCTGTCATGTCCCTGTTGTTAGGCGCCGAGGGTCCGCTCGTCAGTGTGGCCGGCGCCTAGCAACGGGGACGCCACTGTCGGATCGTGTTCCCCGTTGCTGGGTCTAAGTTTATATCATCACTGGTTTCCTGGCTGTGTAGCATGCAGCTGCACGGCATGTTGTAATTATCACTCATCTGTTTCCCTGGCCATGCAGCTTGTCAGCTGCATGGCATTTAATCCAATCAGCCTCCAAACAGCTGATTGGAAGACTCTCTGTTAAAAGCACTCCCAGGACTCCTCACAGACGCCGGTGATAGCTTCCTGTTTGCCTGATTCTGCTGCAGAGAGAGTTCCCAGTCCCGGTCTGTTCGTTTGTTCCTGTTCTCAGTGATCCTGTACTCGGAAGTTACCATCTGTTCCTGGAGTCTGATCGAGCACCTTTAACATCTGGTGGCGTTCGTGAGTCGCGGCGCAGCCGTGTGTTGCGGCTTGTCCGCTACTATTTATTATTGTGTTTATTTTGAGTTCTGGAGCTTTGCGGAGGATTCCGCTTCCACAAGATCCACTCTGGTGTCCAGCGGTGCCGGATAGGAGTGTCGGATCCGTGGATCTTTGGTTGTCCTTTTCCCTGGCGGCTAGTCCGCACATACCTTTTGATTTAGTTTAGTTAGCTTGTAACCCCTGGCTTGGTTGCTTAGTCAGAGGGCCCCTTGTTATCACCCTGTCTCGGACTTCCCCTTGTCTCCCATTAAGACCTGCGGGGGCATCGGGGTTGGGCAGACATAATCCGCCCTTCGAACGCGGCTGCCATGGGCTCAAGCAACCATAGTCTCGCAGGGGATTTCTGATAACACGGGCGAGACAACGGAGTTAGGGCGCCAGGGGTTACTAGGCTCTCCAGCTCCCACAACCTGTATTTCATTCCTGTACTCAGATCTCTGCCATAAGATCTTCTCCAGTCTGGAGTACAGGAATCGTAACATTATCACCGGCCAAACAAAAGAAAACATTTTCAACAGGAGTTAATTTTTTCACTTATCCAGTTGGGAGAATTTTGTCGGCCTCATGAATCCCACCGGTGTTGGGCCAAATCCTGGCCAGTTTTTGGTTAGTCAGATTCAGGAACTTACCCAGATGGTTCAGGATCTGTCCCTCCGGGTGAGCTCACAGGAAGATCTGTTACGGACTTCCCCGAGGGTCATCCCTGAACCAAAAATGCATCTGCCTGACCGTTTTTCTGGGGATAGAAAACAGTTTTTTAATTTTAAAGAGTCTTGTAAACTGTATTTTCGTTTAAGACCAGTTTCCTCAGGTACGGAGGCTCAGCGGGTTGGAATTATAATTTCTCTGCTTCAGGGGGATCCTCAGACCTGGGCTTTTGGTTTAAAGACAGACGATCCGGCCTTATCGTCTGTAGACGCCTTTTTGAAATCTTTAGGGCTATTGTATGACGACCCTGATAGAGAGGCATCCGCAGAAAGTCAGTTGCGTGCTCTAAGACAGGGTAGGAATCCTGCAGAGAATTATTGTACAGAGTTTCGCCGTTGGTCGAACGACTGTGGCTGGAATGATCCTGCCCTGCGCAGTCAGTTTCGCCTCGGCTTATCTGAATCTATAAAAGACAGCCTCCTTCAGTATCCCGCTCCTGAGAACCTTGATAAACTCATGGAGCTCTCTATTAAAATAGATCGTAGGCTCAGAGAGCGGAGGACTGAGAAAGGGGCATCTGTAGTTTCTTTTCCCTGTGTTTCTTCCGTTCCGGTAGACATGGAGGAGCCTATGCAGATTGGTCTCTCCAAATTGTCTCCGGAAGAAAGAACCAGGAGGCAAAATTCTGGTCTGTGTTTGTACTGCGGAGGTAAGGGACATTTTGCCCGTAGTTGCCCAAACAAGTCGGGAAACTTCCTGACCAAGTGAATAGTGAGGGGGTTCACTTTGGTCTACAGCTCATCTCCTCAAATAATTCACTATTGGTTCCTGCTAAAGTTTCTTATGACAGCCTCTGTTCCTCGGTCTCTGCTTTTGTGGACAGTGGAGCTGCAGGAAACTTTATGGACTTAACATGGGCCAAGGCCTTAGGTATTCCTCAGTTAACCTTAAGTAGGTGTATCACCATGCATGGTTTAGATGGGAGTCCCTTATTTCTCTATGTACACCTCCTGTTTTGCTCTCGGTGGGAGCTCTACATTCTGAAAAGATTGAGTTTTTTCTTACCCATTGTCCAGCAGTTCCTGTGGTTCTGGGTCACCCTTGGCTGGCCTTTCATAATCCCATCATAGATTGGCAGTCTGGGGAGATCCTACAATGGAGTACCATCTGTGATAAAGAATGTATTACACTTCCTATCCGAGTAGCTGCTGCCAGGTCCGCACATATTCCTGGAGAATACCAAGATTTTTTGGATGTGTTTTCCAAGGGCAATGCGGATATTTTGCCTCCCCATAGGCCTTATGATTGTACCATTGAGTTAATTCCTGGTGCCACGTTGCCTAAAGGAAGGTTATATGCATTGTCTGGTCCTGAAACTGTGGCCATGAATGAGTATGTGAAAGAAAGTCTTGAGAAAGGGTTTATCAGGCCATCTAAATCCCCTTTAAGTGCAGGTTTTTTCTTCGTAGAGAAGAAGGATGGTTCCCTCAGACCCTGCATTGACTTTCGAGCCCTGAATAAAATCTCAGTAAAGAATACTTACCCTCTGCCTCTGATCTCTGTCCTCTTTGATCAGCTACGTTCGGCTGTTATTTTTTCTAAGATTGACCTGAGAGGAGCATATAACCTCATTAGAATCAGATCAGGGGATGAGTGGACAACGGCATTCAGTACTCAATCAGGTCACTATGAGTATCTGGTCATGCCATTCGGCCTATCTAACGCTCCGGCAGTCTTTCAGGATCTCATTAATGATGTGCTCCGTGAGTTTCTGGGAAGATTCGTTGTGGTCTATTTAGACGACATTTGATTTATTCTGACTCTATAGAACAACATGTTACCCAGGTGCGTCAGGTACTTAAGAAATTACGTGAAAATCACTTGTATGCCAAACCGGAGAAGTGTGAATTTCACGTCACGGAGGTATCCTTTTTAGGGTACATTATTTCCCCTCGGGGATTCCGAATGGAACCTAAGAAGCTCCAAGCCATCCTGAGTTGGGCGCAACCCACCAACTTAAAAGCAATTCAGCGCTTTTTAGGGTTTGCAAACTACTATAGAAGGTTTATTCACTCTTTCTCTGACATAGTTGCTCCCATTGTGGCACTCACTAAGAAGGGAGCAGATCCTACCAATTGGTCATGTGAAGCTAAAGTATCTTTTCAGGCCTTGAAACAAGCCTTTGTCTCAGCCCCTGTCCTTAGACATCCCAACCCAGAATTGCCTTTCATCGTTGAGGTAGATGCCTCGGAGGTTGGTGTAGGGGCTATCCTTTCTCAGAAGGATCCAGATTCCCTTGAGTTACATCCTTGTGCCTTTATGTCCAGGAAATTCTCATCTGCTGAATCCAACTACGATGTTGGTAATCGGGAGTTGCTGGCTATTAAATGGGCTTTTGAGGAGTGGAGACATTGGCTTGAAGGAGCGACCCATACCATTTCTGTTTTGACGGATCACAAAAATCTTCAATACATTGAATCAGCTAAGCGACTGAATGCCCGACAGGCTCGTTGGGCTTTATTTTTCACTCGTTTCAAATTCATTATCACCTTCAGACCTGGTTCCAAGAATACCAAGGCAGATGCCCTCTCACGCAGTTTTCTTCCCGTTCAAGACAACAGTCCGGTTACTCTCATACTTCCGCCTTCAGTCATTCAGGCAGGTCTCACACAGGATGTTTTTTCTCAATTGAAGCTGCTTCAACATCAAGCTCCGGGAAATACTCCTGCTGGCCGTCTTTTTGTTCCTGAGTTTTTGAGAGCAACTGTTTTGGAGGAATTTCATGATAGCAAAGTTGCAGGGCATCTGGGAGTCGCTAAAACTTTTGAATTGGTATCCCGCTCAGTGTGGTGGCCTGGTCTTTCTAAAGACATTAAAGAGTTTGTTGTTTCGTGTCAGGTCTGTGCACAGCATAAAGTTCCCCGTTCTTTGCCTATTGGTCAACTTATGCCATTGAATGTTCCCCTTAGACCATGGTCGCATATCTCCATGGATTTTGTGGTGGATCTCCCTCTGTCAGCTGGATGCACAGTCATATGGGTGGTAGTGGACCGTTTTAGTAAGATGGCTCATTTTATTGGTCTTCCCCGATTGCCATCTGCCCAGGGATTGGCAGTCTTGTTCCTCCGTCATGTTTTCAGACTCCATGGGTTACCCACTGATATTGTTTCTGACAGGGGTCCACAATTCATTGCACAGTTTTGGAAGTCTTTTTGTGCTTCGTTAAAAATGAAATTATCATTAACCTCCGGTTATCATCCACAATCAAATGGACAGACTGAGCGAGTGAACCAATCCTTAAAACAATATTTGCGTTTGTACTCGGCCAAACTCCAAAATGACTGGTCTGAGTTTCTTCCATTGGCAGAGTTTGCTTATAATAATGCCTGTCATTCCTCCACCAATGTGTCTCCATTTTTTGCAGTTTTTGGTTTCCACCCCAGAGCTAATTCATTTTTCCAACATTCCTCTGTCTCCTCTCTGGCCCTGACCTCTCATCTTAAACTTATTTGGAAAAAAGTGCACATAGCTCTCAGAAAAGCAGCTTTCAGGGAAAAAGATTTTTCGGACAGGTTCCGGCGGCCGTGCACTTTTAGAGTAGGAGACAGGGTGTGGCTGTCGACTCGCAATATCAAACTTCGACAAACCTCAGCCAGATTGGGTCCTAGATTTATTGGACCATTTCTCATTATCAAAAAAGTCGATCCAGTTGCTTTCCGGTTACAGCTACCAAAAACGTTACGGATCGGAAATACCTTCCATTGCTCTTTGCTCAAACCATATGTTTCATCTAGCAGATTTCCTCGTAAAAAACCTCAGGGGAGATCACCAGTTAATGTACAGGGTCAGCAGGAGTTCGTGGTTGAGAAGGTTCTCGATTCCAAGTTGTCCCGGGGTCGGCTTTATTTTTTGGTGCATTGGAGAGGTTATGGTCCTGAGGAAAGGTCGTGGGTCCTAGATGAGGACCTTCATGCCCCAAGGCTCAAAAGGGCATTTTTTCAAGAATTTCCTCAGAAACCCGGATTTAGGGGTTCCTTGACCCCTCCTCAAGGGGGGGGTACTGTTAGGCGCCGAGGGTCCGCTCGTCAGTGCGGCCGGCGCCTAGCAACGGGGACGCCACTGTCGGATTGTGTTCCCCGTTGCTGGGTCTAAGTTTATATCATCACTGGTTTCCTGGCTGTGTAGCATGCAGCTGCACGGCATGTTGTAATTATCACTCATCTGTTTTCCTGGCCATGCAGCTTGTCAGCTGCATGGCATTTAATCCAATCAGCCTCCAAACAGCTGATTGGAAGACTCTCTGTTAAAAGCACTCCCAGGACTCCTCACAGACGCCGGTGATAGCTTCCTGTTTGCCTGATTTTGCTGCAGAGAGAGTTCCCAGTCCCGGTCTGTTCGTTTGTTCCTGTTCTCAGTGATCCTGTACTCGGAAGTTACCATCTGTTCCTGGAGTCTGATCGAGCACCTTTAACATCTGGTGGCGTTCGTGAGTCGCGGCGCAGCCGTGTGTTGCGGCTTGTCCGCTACTATTTATTATTGTGTTTATTTTGAGTTCTGGAGCTTTGCGGAGGATTCCGCTTCCACAAGATCCACTCTGGTGTCCAGCGGTGCCGGATAGGAGTGTCGGATCCGTGGATCTTTGGTTGTCCTTTTCCCTGGCGGCTAGTCCGCACATACCTTTTGATTTAGTTTAGTTAGCTTGTAACCCCTGGCTTGGTTGCTTAGTCAGAGGGCCCCTTGTTATCACCCTGTCTCGGACTTCCCCTTGTCTCCCATTAAGACCTGCGGGGGCATCGGGGTTGGGCAGACATAATCCGCCCTTCGAACGCGGCTGCCATGGGCTCAAGCAACCATAGTCTCGCAGGGGATTTCTGATAACACGGGCGAGACAACGGAGTTAGGGCGCCAGGGGTTACTAGGCTCTCCAGCTCCCACAACCTGTATTTCATTCCTGTACTCAGATCTCTGCCATAAGATCTTCTCCAGTCTGGAGTACAGGAATCGTAACACCTGTATTATTACTGTAGATAGAGCTAACAGACCAGGATGACATAGAAGCGGAAGACTGCGCACGGATAAGAGGGTTGGGAGGACAATTGGCTGGGGTTGGTATAGAAGTGGGCCTTGAGAGAAGTTTTGTAGAGAGGTGTAGAGTGAGAAGAGGAGAGCACGTGTAAAATAGGTAGGACTGGGAGGAGGTAATCAGTTGGCAGGAGAGGCGACGCGAGAGTGTAGGAGAGAGGAGGTCAGAGATGCAAGAGGGAGAAGAGTGAATGTGAGAAGCTTGAATTGTATTCTGAATGTGAAGGGGAGCCAATGAAGGTCCTGCATGAGAGGGGAGGTGGATGTAGTACGTTTGGTGAGGAAGATGAGATGGGCAGCAGCATTGAGGATAGATTGGAGTGGAGAGAGGCGTATGTCAGAAATGCCAGAAAGGAGATTACAGTAGTCCAATCTGGAGATGACCAGTGAGTGGATGAGGGTCTTAGTAGCATTCTGGGTGAGAAAGGGTCTGAGCATGAAAATGTTTTAGAGACGGAAATGGCAGTACTGTGAGAGGTGCTGAATGTGTGGTGTGAAGGAGAGGTAGGAGACAAGGATTACTCCAAGACAGCGCACTTGGGGGCTAGAGGAGATAGTGGTGCTATCAATAGATAATTAAATTGTGGGAGGAGAAGTTATGCGGGATGGAGGGAAGATGATCAGCTCAGCGTTAGACATAAGTTTAAGAAAGAGCTGAGACATTCAGGAAGAGATAGCAGAGTGACAGTTGGAGATACGAGGACAGCGGGGGAGAGGTCCGGGGAGGAAAGGTAGATTTGAGTATCATTAGCACAGAGATGATATTGTAAGTCTTGTAAGTCAAGAGCTAAAAGAGCTCACCTAAAGAGGATGTGTAGAGAGAGAAAAGGAGAGGTCCAGAACAGAAGCTTGGGGACATTGACTGCTAGAGGAAGTTGGGGGGGGTGGGGGGAGAAGGAGACGGAAGGAACCGGCAGAAACGTAGGAGGACAACCAGGAGAGGGCAGTATCACGCAGCCCAAGGGAGTATATAGGATTTAATAAACCTACCGGTAAATCCTTTTCTTGTAGTCCATAAGGGATATTGGGGACAGAATTAGTACAATGGGGTATAGACAGGTAAAAATTCTTCACTGGGTGTGCTGGCTACTCCCCTCTATGCCTCCTCCTACAGCTCAGTAATGAGTAAAACAGTTCCCAAAGGAGAATAACATACTTGAGAGAAGGAACTTAACAATAAAAGGTGTGGTGATAATTAAACACCAGCACACCAATACAAACATAGCCAGCAAGGTCTGGCAACATTAACATAAACTCAGCCATCAAAGTCTGGCAACATTAACAGATGAACAGGTAACACATAACAGAGAAACTGCAGAAAGTCACCGCACAGAGGCGGGCGCCCAATATCCCTTATGGACTACGAGAAAAGGATTTACCGGCAGGTATATAAAATCCTATTTTCTCTACCATCCATAAGGGATATTGGGGACAGAATTAGTACGATGGGGATGTCCCAAAGCTTCCAGAACGCGCAGGAACGTGCGGAGACAACTGCAGCACCGCCTGCCCAAACTGGGTATTCTCTTTGGTCAGTGTATCAAATCTGTAGAACTTCACAAAGGTGTTAGTCCCCGACCAGGTAGCAGCTCAGCATAGTTGTAGGGCCGAGACTCCACGGGCAGCCGCCCGGGAAGAACCCACTGATCTAGTAGAGTGGGCCTTCAGAGACTGTGGAACCGGTAAGTCTGCCGATACATAAGCCTGTTGGATAGTAAGCTTAATCCAATGAGCAATGGACTGCTTTGAAGCAGGGCAACCCTTTTTACGTGTATCATACAGCACGAACAAGGAATCCGTCTTCCTGATGCGGGCCGTCCTTTTGACATAGACCTGTAAGGCTCATAAAGCATCCAATGCTTCCGGAAAAGAATCAGTGCCAGAACCTGACAGAATCACAATAGGTTGATTCAAGTGAAATGCGGAAACCTTCAGCAGGAACTGCTGTCGAGTCCTGAGCTCCGCTCTGTTCTCGTAAAAGACCAAGTATGGACTTTTGCACGACAAGGCCCCCAATTCTGAGACATGCCTAGCAGAAGCCAGGGTCAGTAACATCACTGTCTTCCACATGAGGTACTTGTCTTCTACCATCATCAGAGGTTCAAACCAGGAGGACTGTAGAAAACGTAACATAACATCTAGATCCCAAGGTGCCATAGGGGGCACAAAGGTAGGTTGTATATGAAGCACCCCTTGCAAGAAGGTCTGAATTTCCGGCAAGAGAGCCAACTTCTTCTGGAAGAAGATGGAAAGAACTGAAATCTGGACCTTAATGGATCCCAGACATAAGCCCTTATCCACTCCAGCCTGCAGGAAATGCAGGAACCTTCCTCAGTGGAATTGCGCAGAGGGATATGTGCGTATTTCGCACCAAGAGACATATCTCCGCCAAATATAATGATAGTGTTTTGACATCACAGGTTTTCTGGCTTGTACCATAGTGGCAATGACTTTTTGCAAAGCCCTTTGTGAGCTAGGATGTTCCCCTCAACTTCCATGCCATCAAACTAAGCCGCCGTAAGTCCGGGTAGACAAACGGTCCTTGTTGAAGAAGATCCCTTCTTAGTGGTAGAGGCCAAGGGTCCTCAGTGGCAAACGCAGGATTTAGCGAGGGGGTTTCCGTGGGTGGGTGTGTATGTATATGTGCAGGTATGTGTAATAAAATAAGAATTTACTTACCGATAATTCTATTTCTCGTAGTCCGTAGTGGATGCTGGGAACTCCGTAAGGACCATGGGGAATAGCGGCTCCGCAGGAGACTGGGCACAAAAGTAAAAGCTTTAGGACTACCTGGTGTGCACTGGCTCCTGCCCCTATGACCCTCCTCCAAGCCTCAGTTAGGATACTGTGCCCGGACGAGCGTACACAATAAGGAAGGATTTTGAATCCCGGGTAAGACTCATACCAGCCACACCAATCACACCGTATAACTTGTGATCTAAACCCAGTTAACAGCATGATAACAGAGGAGCCTCTAGAAATGATGGCTCACTACAGCAATAACCCGATTTTTGGTAACAATAACTATGTACCAGTATTGCAGACAATCCGCACTTGGGATGGATGCCCAGCATCCACTACGGACTACGAGAAATAGAATTATCGGTAAGTAAATTCTTATTTTCTCTGACGTCCTAGTGGATGCTGGGAACTCCGTAAGGACCATGGGGATTATACCAAAGCTCCCAAACGGGCGGGAGAGTGTGGATGACTCTGCAGCACCAAATGAGAGAACTCCATGTCCTCCTCAGCCAGGGTATCAAATTTGTATTTGCTCCTGACCAAGTAGCTGCTCGGCAAAGTTGTAAAGCCGAGACCCCTCGGGCAGCCGCCCAAGATGAGCCCACCTTCCTTGTGGAGTGGGCATTACATATTTTTGGCTGTGGCAGGCCTGCCACAGAATGTGAAAATATATACAAGTGCTGCGCTTGAAGTGAGCTTGGTTAATTGCTACTAGGTGAAAAAATATATATAAATATAAAGGTGTCTGCTCCAATCAATCAACAGCTCACACGGAACTTGCTAATAAACAAATTTAATGATACACATAAAAATAAAAAACAATTGTAAAAACAAGTGTTTAAAACTAGCTCAAGCACACTGATACATTTGCTGTAAGGATCGCTGAAATAAAGGTTTGTAAATAGTGTCACTTTAATGTTGCCACAATGGACCTGATTGTGGTCTCTTTGTATCAATTGGAACTGGTAATCGTAACTGATGATCGTCTTGAGGAAGTCCCGGGATACGGGACGAAACGCGTTGACGTCACTCCTTCACATTGCTCACGGACGCACTGAGTGTTGCCAGTCACTTTCACCCGCAGTGGTGCTTCTTGAACCTGCTCGATCAGCTGTGGAGAATTTCCAACCGGAACGCCAGCCCAGCGCACTACTGCAGCATCACGACCGGCTCGCCTAGACCTTACCATCTGCACTTTGCTAGTGCCAACGGCGGACGCACGGTAGCTGCTCCGGTACCTCTTGTGCCGCATCACTACATTTCCCGCAGGACGGGTAATTATAATCAGCGGCTTCTCCTCTGCACTGGGACGCCAGTAGCCTAGAGGTACAAGAGTTTGTTTCATTTATTCTCCAACAGGCTGTACGAACTGCTACTTACCAGTTCCAATTGATACAAAGAGACCACAATCAGGTCCATTGTGGCAACATTAAAGTGACACTATTTACAAACCTTTATTTCAGCGATCCTTACAGCAAATGTATCAGTGTGCTTGAGCTAGTTTTAAACACTTGTTTTTACAATTGTTTTTTATTTTTATTTTTATGTGTATCATTAAATTTGTTTATTAGCAAGTTCCGTGTGAGCTGTTGATTGATTGGAGCAGACACCTTTATATTTATATATATTTTTTCACCTAGTAGCAATTAACCAAGCTCACTTCAAGCGCAGCACTTGTATATATTTTCTATCTCTGCTTTTGGGGGAATTAGCAGTCCCCTAGTGCTTGCAGCTGTTGTTCAGCTTTTTTTGTATTTATTTAATCAAGGTGCGCCAGGAGTGGGAGTGTTCACACACTCCCTATTAATTTCTTTATCTCTGCCACAGAATGTGCAAGCTGAATTGTACTACAAATCCAACGAGCAATAGTCTGCTTAGAAGCAGGAGCACCCAGCTTGTTGGGTGCATACAGGATAAACAGCGAGTCAGATTTCCTGACTCCCGCCGTCCTGGAAACATATATTTTCAGGGCCCTGACTACGTCCAACAACTTGGAGTCCTCCAAGTCACTAGTAGCCGCAGGTACCACAATAGGTTGGTTCAGATGAAACACTGAAACCACCTTGGGGAGAAAATGAGGACGAGTCCTCAATTCCACCCTGTCTGAATGGAAGATCAGATAAGGGCTTTTCAAGGATAAAGCCGCCTATTCTGACACGCGCCTGGCCGAGGCCAGGGCCAACAGCATGACCACTTTCCATGTGAGATATTTTAACTCCACAGATTCAAGTGGTTCAAACCATTGTGACTTTAGGAACCCCAAAACTACATTGAGATCCCAATGGTGCCACAGGAGGCACAAAAAGGAGGCTGTATATGCAGTACCCCTTTTACAACCGTCTGAACTTCAGGAACTGAAGCTAGTTCTTTCTGGAAGAAAATTGACAGGGCGGAAATTTGAACCTTAATGGACCCCAATTTTAGGCCCATAGACACTCCTGTTTGCAGGAAATGCAGGAATCGACCTAGTTGAAATTCCTCCATCGGGCCTTACTGGCCTCGTACCACGCAACATATTTTCGCCAAATGCGGTGATAATGTTTTGCGATTTCATCCTTCCTGGCTTTGATCAGGGTAGGGATGACTTCATCCGGAATGCCCTTTTCCTTCAGGATCCGGCGTTCAACCGCCCTGCCGTCAACGCAGCCGCGGTAAGTCTTGGAACAGACAGGGTCCTTGCTGGAGCAGGTCCCTTCTTAGAGGTAGAGACCACGGTTCCTCCGTGAGCATCTCTTGAATTTCCGGGTACCAAGTCCATCTTGGCCAATCCGGAGCCACGAGTATAGTTCTTACTCCCCTCCGTCTTATAATTCTCAGTACTTTTGATAAGAGAGGAAGAGGAGGGAAACACATACACTGACTGGTACACCCACGGTGTTACCAGAGCGTCCACAGCTATTGCCTGAGGGTCCCTTGACCTGGCGCAATACCTGTCCAATTTTATGTTTAGGCGGGACGCCATCATGTCCACCTTTGGTTTTTCCCAACGGTTTACAATTATGTGGAAGACTTCTGCTGAGGAAGTCTGCTTCCCAGTTGTTCACTCCCGGAATGAACACTGCTGACAGTGTTATCACATGATTTTCCGCCCAGCGAAAAATCCTTGCAGCTTCTGCCATTGCCCTCCTGCTTCTTGTGCCGCCCTGTCTGTTTACGTGGGCGACTGCCGTGATGTTGTCCGACTGGATCAACACCGGCTGACCTTGAAGCAGAGGTCTTGCTAAGCTTAGAGCATTGTAAATGGCCCTTAGCTCCAGGATATTTATGTGAAGTGATGTCTCCAGGCTTGACCATAAGCCCTGGAAATTCCTTCCCTGTGTGACTGCTCCCCAGCCTCGCAGGCTGGCATCCGTGGTCACCAGGACCCAGTCCTGAATGCCGAATCTGTGGCCCTCTAGAAGATGAGCACTCTGCAACCACCACAGGAGAAACACCCTTGTCCTTGGTGATAGGGTTATCCGCTGATGCATCTGAAGATGCGACCCGGACCATTTGTCCAGCAGGTCCCACTGGAAAGTTCTTGCGTGGAATCTGCCGAATGGGATTGCTTCATAGGAAGCCACCATTTTTCCCAGAACCCTTGTGCATTGATGCACTGAGACTTGGCTCGGTTTTAGGAGGTTCCTGACTAGCTCGGATAACTCCCTGGCTTTCTCCTCCGGGAGAAGCACCTTTTTCTGGACTGTGTCCAGGGTCATCCCTAGGAACAGAAGACGAGTCGTCGGAATCAGCTGCGATTTTGGAATATTGAGAATCCAATCGTGCTGCCGCAACACTACCTGAGATAGTGCTACACCAACCTCCAACTGTTCCCTGGATCTTACCCTTATCAGGATATCGTCCAAGTAAGAGATAACTAAAACTCCTTTCCTTCGAAGGAGTATCATCATTTCGGCCATTACCTTGGTAAAGACCCGGGGTGCCGTGGACCATCCCTACGGTAGCGTCTGAAACTGATAGTGACAGTTCTGTACCACAAACCAGAGGTACCCTTGTTGAGAAGGGTAATTTTGGACATGAAGGTAAGCATCCCTGATGTCACGAGACATCATGTAGTCCCCTTCTTCCAGGTTCGCAATCACTGCTCTGAGTGACTCAATCTTAAATTTGAACCTCCGTATGTAAGTGTTCAAGATTTTAGATTTAGAATCGGTCTCACCGAGCCGTCCGACTTCGGTACCACAACAGTGTGGAATAATACCCCATTCCCTGTTGCAGGAGGGGTACCTTGATTATCACCTGCTGGGAATACAGCTTGTGAATGGCTTCCAAAACTGCCTCCCTGTCAGAGGGAGACGTCGGTAAAGCCGACTTTAGGAAACGGCGAGGGGGAGACGTCTCAAATTCCAATTTGTACCCCTGAGATATCACCTGAAGGATCCAGGGGTCTACTTGCGAGTGAGCCCACTGCGCGCTGAAATTCATTGAGACGGGCCCCCACCGTGCCTGAGCTTGTAAAGCCCTAGCGTCATACTGAGGGCTTGACAGAGGTGGGAGAGGGCTTCTGTTCCTGGGAACTGGCTGATCTCTGCAGCCTTTTTCCTCTCCCTCTGTCACGGGGCAGAAATGAGGAACACTTTGCCCGCTTGCCAGCGAAGAACTGCGCCTGATAATACGGCGTCTTCTTATTTTGAGAGGCGACCTGGGGTACAAACGTGGATTTCCCAGCTGTTGCCGTGGCCACCAGGTCTGAAAGACCGACCCCAAATGACTCCTCCCCTTTATAAGGCAATACTTCCAAATGCCGTTTGGAATCCGCATCACCTGACCACTGTCGTGTCCATAATCTACTGGCAGAAATGGACAACGCACTTATACTTGATGCCAGTCGGCAAATATTCCGCTGTGCATCATGCATATATATAAATGCATCTTTTAAATGCTCTATAGGCAATAATATACTGTCCTTATCTAGGATATCAATATTTTCAGTCAGGGAATCCGACCACGCCAACCCAGCACTGCACATCCAGGCTGAGGCGATTTCTGGTCGCAGTATAACACCAGTATGTGTGTAAATACATTTTAGGATACCCTCCTGCTTTCTATCAGCAGGATCCTTAAGGGCGGCCATCTCAGGAGAGGGTAGCGCCCTTGTTCTTACAAGCGTGTGAGCGCCTTATCCCCCCTAGGGGGTGTTTCCCAACGCACCCTAACCTCTGGCGGGAAAGGATATACTGCCAATAACTTTTTAGAAATTATCAATTGTTATCGGGGGAAACCCACGCATCATCACACACCTCATTTAATTTCTCAGATTCAGGAAAACTACAGGTAGTTTTTCCTCACCGAACATAATACCCCTTTTTGGTGGTACTCGTATTATCAGAAATGTGTAAAACATTTTCCATTGCCTCAATCATGTAACGTGTGGCCCTACTGGAAATCACGTTTGTCTCTTCACCGTCGACACAGGAGTCAGTATCCGTGTCGGCGTCTGTATCTGCCATCTGAGGTAACGGGCGTTTTAGAGCCCCTGACGGCCTATGAGACATCTGGACAGGCACAAGCTGAGTAGCCGGCTGTCTCATGTCAACCACTGTCTTTTATACAGAGCTGACACTGTCACGTAATTTTCAACAGTACATCCACTCAGGTGTCGACCCCCTAGGGGGTGACATCACTATTACCGACAATCTGCTCCGTCTCCACATCATTTTTCTCCTCATACATGTCGACACAAACGTACCGACACACAGCACACACACAGGGAATGCTCTGATAGAGGACAGGACCCCACTAGCCCTTTGGGGAGACAGAGGGAGAGTATGCCAGCACACACCAGAGCGCTATATATATATATAGGGATAACCTTATATAAGTGTTTTTCCCCTTATAGCTGCTGTATGTTTAATACTGCGCCAAATTAGTGCCCCCCTCTCTTTTTTTAACCCTTTCTGTAGTGTAGTGACTGCAGGGGAGAGCCAGGGAGCTTCCCTCCAACGGAGCTGTGAGGGAAAATGGCGCCAGTGTGCTGAGGAGATAGGCTCCGCCCCCTTCTCGGCGGCCTTATCTCCCGTTTTTCTGTGTATTCTGGTAGGGGTTAAATGCATCCATATAGCCCAGGAGCTATATGTGATGTATTTTTTTGCCATCTAAGGTGTTTTTATTGCGTCTCAGGGCGCCCCCCCCAACGCCCTGCACCCTTAGTGACCGGAGTGTGAAGTGTGCTGAGAGCAATGGCGCACAGCTGCGGTGCTGTACGCTACCTTATTGAAGACAGGACGTCTTCTGCCGCCGATTTCCCGGACCTCTTCAGTCTTCTGGCTCTGTAAGGGGGCCAGCGGCGCGGCTCTGGGACCCATCCAGGCTGGGCCTGTGATCGTCCCTCTGGAGCTAATGTTCAGTAGCCAGGAAGCCCAATCCACTCTGCAGGCAGGTGAGTTCGCTTCTTCTCCCCTTAGTCCCTCGATGCAGTGAGCCTGTTGCCAGCAGGACTAACTGAAAATAAAAAACCTAATTTAAACTTTTACTCTAAGCAGCTCAGGAGAGCTACCTAGTATGCACCCTTCTCGTTCGGGCACAAAAATCTAACTGAGGCTTGGAGGAGGGTCATAGGGGGAGGAGCCAGTGCACACCAGGTAGTCCTAAAGCTTTTACTTTTGTGCCCAGTCTCCTGCGGAGCCGCTATTCCCCATGGTCCTTACGGAGTTCCCAGCATCCACTAGGACGTCAGAGAAATATATATATATATATAGAAAGATCAAATTGGAATCATGTGTAAAATTAAGATAACAGCTGAAAGGGCCGAAAACAGACTAAGTGGTGGCTGATCAGATATGTTTCTTGGACATATAAAATGTTTTAAGACATGTTACTAGTATCAACAAAGTTATTGTTGTAAAATACTGCTGCTTATGTAAATTATGAGTTTCTGTGAAAGAAGTATGAATTTTTTAAAAATAAAGGGTTTATAGTGTTAAAAAACAATCTGAAGCAATTAACCTATTGAAGCTGAAAGCATGGGTTAAAAGGTGAACTTTGAGCATCCAATAACACAGCTCCTGACGAAGTCCCGTAGTGACGAAACGCGTTGGGCGTGGCTTGCATCTGCAGACGAAGTCGGTCTCCCGTCTGGAACAGAGCAGAGGACTTCTCCATGAAAAATACTCCGCCAGCAGAAGGTTCAGCCAGAGGCGGCAGTTATCGGAGAACTGGCTAAGTGCATCAATTTTAACTTTCATGTACGTGGATATTTACATAGTAAAGTGTTACCGTTTATTATTATTCACTGGTGCGCTCTCCTTATTTTTGATATTATTTAGAAATCCCCGACTCCTGGCAGGAGTGGATGAGCGGGCACCACATGAGCTAACAAACTCTGGACTAACTGCAGTGTGCGCGGATCTAAATTCTACATATATATATATATATATATATACACACACACACAAACATACATACATATGTATGTACGGAGGCAGGACGGCACTCATTGAGACTGGTAAACCATAGAAAATCAGCACAGGACGCTGAAGCAGTTTGTCAACGTTTCAGAGTTAGACTCCTTTAAAAGAGTCTAACTCTGAAACGTTGACATACAGCTACAGCGTCCTGTGCTGATTTTCTATGGTTTACCAGTCTCTATGAGTGCCGTCCTGCCTCCGTACATATTATCTGATTCTGACGGGCTCTGGAGCATGTTGTGCGGTACTAGTAAGGAGTGCCATTCATCATTTGCAGATACATATATATATATATATATATGTATGTATATTTGTGTGGTCGTCTGGCACTCTGGATGATAAAAAGCAAAGGTGCCAGGGTGCCCTCCTGAAATTAATATAACCGGTAATTCTCCTTGGGTCCTGTGATAGGACCTCTATTGAAGAAAAATAGGCGGCACTCCAGGGACTTAAATAAAGTCAAACTGTATTAAAAAAAAAAATGTAATGGCGCAAAAAAACGTTTCAAGGCTCAACGGCCTTTCCATCAGGTTATGTATTATAGGTGAGGTGAAAAAAACAGAGGTATTTTGTTTAGTTTCTGACCTCACCTATAATGCATAAACAGATGAAGAGGCCGTAGAGCCATTACATTTTTGTATTTTTTTAATACAGTTTGACTTTATTTAAGTCCCTGGAGTGCTGCCTATTTTTCTTCAATAGAGGTCCTATCACAGGACCCAAGGAGAATTACCGGTTTTATATATATATATATATATATCCCACATTTATATATATATATATATATATATATATATATTCACAAACTCACACATGTAAACACACATGCATACACTCACACATGTAAACATACATACATACATACTATACATACACAATCACACACACAAACCCACATACATACATACATGCATTCAAACAGGTGCTGAGTGCAAAAACACACTTAAACAATGATGTAAAACTTCCATACAGAGGGGCGGCAGCGGCAGGGTGAGGACAGAAGGAGCTGCTGTGGCTGAGCATGCGCAGCCAGCAGCTCCCCCGGCACCCGGGACATTCTCTAAGCAGAGAGCTGCATAGTTCTCTGCTCTTGCTACAGCTCCGTCCGCGATCACGGTTGCGGCTTTTGCTTTTGTTGAGATGGAGACAGCTGTGTCTCCATCTCAAAACATTTTTGGGGGTCATCAAGGGGGGTTTCCAGGTACTCAGAACCCCCCCCCCCCCCCCCCTGTGTGCGCCACTGAGGGTCCTGTACAGACATGTCCAGAAGAGCCGTGTACCACGCTCTTCGGGGCCAATCCAGGGCAATCAATATTGCTTCCACTCTTTGATGCCTGATCTGCTTGAGGAAACAGGTAGACCAGCTGGTAAGGCCAAAGCGAAGTCAGCGCATCCACTGCATTCGCCTGAGGGTCCCTGGTCCGTGAGCAATAGCAGCGAAGCTTCTTGTTGAGATGAGAGGCCATCAAGTCGATCTGTGTGCAACCCCACCTGTCGATGATCAGTTGGAACACCTGAGGGTATAGTCCCCATCCCCCGGGTGGAGGTTGTAGCGGCTTAGGAAGTCCACCTCTCAGTTGTCCACTCCCGGAATGAAGATTGTGGACAGCGCTCTTGCATGTTTTTCTGCCCAGAGGAGTATTCTTGACACTTCCCGCATGCAGGCCCTGCTTTTTGTCCCTCCTTGTCGATTGATGTACGCCACCGCCGTGGCATTGTCTGACTGCACCTGGATCGCCTGATCCCTTAGTAGAGAAGACGCCTGAAGCAGAGCATTGTGGATAGCCCGAAGTTCCAGAATGTTGATTGGAAGCAGGGCCTCCTGGACAGACCACCTGCCCTGGAACTGCGCCCCTTGGACGACAGCTCCCCATCCTCGTAGACTCGCTTCTGTCGTAAGGAGGATCCAGTCCTGAATCCCGAAGTTCCGGAATTCCAAGAGGTTGAAAAACTGTATCCACCAAAGGAGTGAAATCCTGGCCCGGGGTGACGGCCGAATCATCCGGTGCATCTGAAGATGGGAACCGGACCATTTGTTCCGGATGACCAATTGGAAGGGTCTGGCATGGAACCTTCCGTACTGTATCGCCTCGTAGGAGGCCATCATCTTCCCCAACAATTTATGCAAAGATGGACAGAGACTCGAGCAGGTCTGAGGACTATGCGTACCATTTCTTGGCGTGTTCTCGCCTTGTCCTCTGGGAGGAATACTTTCTGTGCTACAGTATCCAGTAGCATGCCCAGAAACAGGAGCCGCGGAGACGGTTCAAGGTGGGACTTCTGTAGATTTAGTGTCCACCCGTGATGAGACAGGAGTTGGATAGTGCGATCTATGTGGAGCAATAGAAGCTCCAATGATCTTGCTTTTATCAGGAGATCGTCCAGGTATGGGATCACATTGACCCCCTGGACCCTGAGTTGAAACATCCTTTCCACCATCACTTTCGTGAACACCCTTGGAGCTGTAGAAACACCTGAAATTGGTAAGGATCGTTCAGCAGGGCAAACCTCAGAAAGGCCTGATGTGGTGGCCAAACTGGTATATATAGATAAGCATCCTTGATATCCAGGGATACTAGGAACTCCTGTGGTTCCAGGCCTGCGATCACTGCCCTCAGAGATTCCATCTTGAATTTGAAAACCTTCAGGTAAGGATTCAAGGACTTCAGATTCAGAATGGATCTCACAGACCCGTCTGGTTTCGGTACTACAAACAGACTGGAGTAGTAATCCTGTCCTTGTTGCAACAGTGGTACTGGGACAATGACCTGGGACTGAACCAACTTCTCTATGGCCAGTAGTAGAGTACCACACATACTTTCCAAAACTGGTAAGCCTGTTTTGAAAAATCGTTGGGGAGAAGAACCGTCAAACTCCAGCATGTAGCCCTGAGAAATAAGGTCCCTTACCCAAGCATCTTGGCAAGAACCGTCCCAGATGTGGCTGAAGTGACGTAACTGAGCTCCCACCACAAGATCCCCCTGGGGCGGGTATGCACCGTCATGCTGAAGTGTTTGCGGGAGCAGAACTGGTGTTCTGGTTCTGAGATCCAGCAACTGCTGGTTTTAAAGGTTTTCCCCTGGAGCCTCCAGCTGCGTTGGAGGCTCCTTTGGCTGTGGATCGAAATCTGGAGGACCGAGAGGACTGAGTAGATGGTCCCAGATAGGAACGTCTAGGAGGAGGGGCCCCCAAAGGGAGAAACGTGGAATTTCCAGGCCGTAGCCTTCGAAATCTAGGTAACCTCCAAAGAGCCACTCACATGTGAAGGGAAGAGATTCCACATTACGTTTTGAGTCAGCATCAGCGATCCACTGACGTACCCATATGGCTCTGCGCGCAGACACAGCCATAGCCGTAGTTCTAGCACTAACAGTGCAAATCTCTTTTAAGGTGTCGCAGAGGACTCTTGCCGTCTCCTGAATGTGAGTCAGTAAGGCAACAGTGTCGACTAAGGTCATATTACCCGAGAGACCTTCCTTTATTTGACTAGTCCAGGAATGGATTGCATGTGTCATCCAGCAACCTGCAATGACCGGCCTTTGTGCTACGCCTGCAGCAAAGTAAATAGATTTTAGAGTGGTCTCTATTTTCCTATCTGCGGGGTCCTTCCCCGTAAGGGAGCCCGGAGTAGGAAGCACTGCCTTTTTAGAAAGGCGAGAGGCTGATACCCCTTTTCCACTAGCATAGCACGGGTCGCAGCCGTGTCGACCGACACGGCTGCGATCCCTTGCTACAGCCCCCTGCAGACAGCGCTCACCAACCCGGCAATTGCCGGGTTGGTAACGCGCTAGTGTCATGGCAGGGGCGGCGCAGGGAGATCACATGATCTCCCAGCGCCGCGATCCCTATGCACTGTGAACGGGAGCCGTGTCACCTCGACACGGCTCCTGTTCACAGTAGACAGCTAGCCGGGTTGAACACATCACTTGATCTGGGAATTTGCCGGGGGACCCGTTTCCACTAGGGAAAAACATGGGTAAATGCGCGCCCCCGCGTATTTACCCGTGTTTAAAAAACCTAGTGGAAAAGGGGTATGAGACATCTACAGCTGGGGATTCTTCCCAGAATTTTCTGCCTTCAGGGGCAAAGGGGAATGTATTCAGAAACATGATATTTTTTTATCTGGATTCTTCCAGGCTAGTTTAAATAAATCATCCAATTCCGTGGAATCGGGAATGTGACTTTTGGTTCCTTTTGAGGGAGTAAAAATGACTGCTGAGTAGTTGCATCCCCCAGGGGGAGCTTTAACACCTCCCTAATAGCCAATATGAGGGGTTCGATACCCTGGATCAGGGTGGGATACCCACTTATGGGGACCACATCATCCCTAGTATAGCATCATCAGTATCCGATAGGAGTGCAGGTAGAGCAGGTTACTGTGAAGCAGGCAGGGAGGGACGCTTAGCAGTCAGGCTAGCCACTGCTTGTTGCAGTTCTTGTGTCTTGTTTGCAGTTGCAGTGAGCTGAGATGACATATCAGACATCATAGTTTTTATAGCCCTCAACCAGGGGGGCTCTGCATTCTCCCCCACATTAGTATCAGCATGAGATGACTGACTACACTGCTCACATGATACTGAGCTGGATGTGCTAGGAGAGAACCTGGCATTACACACACTGCAAGACTTCTGTTTTACCATAGTGTAGTAGAAAACAGTACAATATACACACACAATACAGCCTGATATGATATATGACAAGCCTGCCCTATTGCATGTGAGAGGAGACAGAGAAGAGAGGACGCCAGCGCACCCAATGGTGACCGGCCCCAGTGAGGCTGTCAGCGGTTGTTACATCTGTGTAACCACAGTGAGATTCTTTATAAAACCCCACAGGGGATTATTGTGCACAATGATAGCGGCTCTTCCCCCCTATACCCGGTACCAGTGTATACTGGGGCAATTCTGGAGGAGCTGTGGAGGCTGCTGCAACTCATGCAGAGGAAGGCGCCAATATGCTGCTGAGACAGCTCTAATGTAGCTCCGCCCCCCGCTATGGCGCTGGAGCTACTGTTTAATATTTATACTGGCCATGTCTCACATAAATGCTTGGTTCACCTGTGTTTAGCCAGTCTCACGCAGGGGCTATAGCGGGTCCTCCCCAGGAAGGACCCGTACGCCGCGCTTCAGCCGCACATTTGACCGGGGGACCCTGGTTGGTACTCACCACCGACGATCATCTTCAGGCAGTGTTAGGGTGTGTACACACGGTGAGATTCGGGCTATGCCCGATCCTCACTAAGCCAGTATCGCACATAATGAGTGTGCTTGCGATACTTGCTATGTGCGATTTTGGCTAAGTCCCGATTTTGACTATCTCTTCTATAGAGATAGTCAAAATTGACTTTCCTGCACGGTCTATTTTTTCTTTCAATGCAGACCGCGTGGGAACGCGCATCGGCATTGAATCGGGATCGCAAGGTGACTGTCACCTTGCGATCTGCACTAACTTTTCTTCCGATACTGACTATATCGTCAGGATCGGAAGAAAAAATCTCACCGTGTGTACACACCCTTTGGGGTGTGCGGCATGCTGTGGCAGCCAAGGCTTCATGCCCCGCAGAACAAACAGACGGTGGTCCTGCAGCGGAGAAGAGGCTCTGCACCTCAGGAGGCCGGTGACCCCCCCCCCCCCCTAACTCCCACGGAGCAGGTATACTGTTACCCAAACTGCATACCGAAATAATAAATAAAACTGATGGAAACTCTGGAGCTGCAGAGTGAGCATCCTCTCCTGAGGGCAATTTATCTAAACTGAGCTGTAGGAGGGGCATAGAGGGGAGGAGCCAGCACACCCAGTGGTAGAAATTTAAAGTGCACTTGCTCCTTTGGTTCCGTCTATACCCCATTGTACTAATTCTGTCTCCAATATCCCTTATGGATGCTAGAGAAAAGTAATTGCAGCAGAGGGTGGTCCACAGTGTCCAATGCAGCAGAGAGGTGAAGGAGAATAAGCAGAGAGTAGTGACCATTGGATCTGGCAGCATGGAGGTCTTTGCAGACTTTAGCGAGGGCAGTATCAGTGGAGTGGAGAGGACGGAAGCCAGGCTGGAATGGGTCAAGCACTGAGTGTGAGGAAAGACAGGCGGATGTAGACAATACGCACAAGGAGTTAGGAGGAGAGAGATGGTCGATAGCTGGAGAGATTGGTTGAATGAAGGGAAGGGTTTATAAGAAAAGGGGAGACAAGAGCATGATGGAAGGCAGAGGGGACAGTGTCTGATGAGAGGGAGAGAATGAGATGGGCAAGATGGGAACAGGCAGAAGAAGAGAGGTAGCGGAGGAGGTGATAGGGTCAAATGGGGAGGTGGAGAGGGTGAGGAACGGCTGAGGGCCATGACTTCCACACTAGATACAAAGAAGAGAGATGTCAGAGTTGGTAGGAGGTAAGGAGAGGAGGGGGGGGGGGGGTCAGGAAATGGAGGAGGGCGTTGCTCAGGGTCTGGTGGGATGTGATATCCTGCCATAGGGAGTGAATTCTGGATGGGAAGTAGGTGGCAAAGTCAAGAGCAGAGAGTGAGCTGTAGCGGATCTTGCCACGGGCAAGCAGGACTTTTGCACCAGGGCAAGATCCGCTGCTGCTGTGCCCCCCGCTGGCCGCTGTGAAGGGAAACTAGTTTCCCTTCGTAGAGAGGTCCTTTACTGTGCGGTGCGCAATTACGTCATCGCGCAACGCACATTAAAGGACCTCTCCACGAAGGGCTTCACAGCGGCCAACGGCAGCAGGGGGCACATTTCAGAGCGCTACAGTAGTCTGTACAGGGGGCGTAAATGACCACGTCCCCTGTACGAAGCCACGCCCCCATTGCCACCTGGGGCGCGCAAAGCCCCAGAACCGGCCCTGAGAGTGAGGGGGCGGGGGTGTGTAGAGGAGCGAGTTGACAGTGGAATAGGGGCACCGGGGTTTGATGACTGGGAGGAGATGAGGTTCTTGACCGAAAGTGTACGGTAGGAATGCATGTGAAGTACCAGGGTTGCGGTGTCACATCAGGTGAGGGGGATAGAAGGGGACAGGCAGGGGACAGCAGGTGGGGGGATAGAAGGGGACAGGCAGGGGACAGCAGGTGGGGGGATAGAAGAGGACAGGCAGGGGACAGCAGGTGGGGGGATAGAAGGGGACAGGCAGGGGGCGGCAGGTGAGGGGGATAGAAGAGGACAGGCAGGGGGCGGCAGGTGAGGGGGATAGAAGGGGACAGGAAGGGGGTGACAGGTGAGGGGGATAGAAGGAGACAGGCAGGGGACAGCAGGTGGGGGGATAGAAGGGGACAGGCAGGGGACGGCAGGTGAGGGGGATAGAAGGGGACAGGAAGGGGGTGACAGGTGAGGGGGATAGAAGGGGACGGCAGGTGAGGGGGATAGAAGGGGACAGGAAGGGGGTGACAGGTGAGGGGGATAGAAGGGGACAGGCAGGGGACAGCAGGTGGGGGGATAGAAGGGGACAGGCAGGGGACGGCAGGTGAGGAGGATAGAAGGGGACAGGAAGGGGGTGGCAGGTGAGGGGGATAGAAGGGGACAGGCAGGGGATGGCAGGTGAGGGGGATAGAAGGGGACAGGAAGGGGGTGACAGGTGAGGGGGATAGAAGGGGACAGGCAGGGGATGGCAGGTGAGGGGGATAGAAGGGGACAGGAAGGGGGTGACAGGTGAGGGGGATAGAAGGGAACAGGAAGGGGGTGACAGGTGAGGGGGATAGAAGGGGACAGGCAGGGGACAGCAGGTGGGGGGATAGAAGGGGACAGGAAGGGGGTGGCAGGTGAGGGGGATAGAAGGGGACAGGAAGGGGGTGACAGGTGAGGGGGATAGAAGAGGACAGGCAGGGGGCGGCAGGTGAGGGGGATAGAAGGGGACAGGCAGGGGGCGGCAGGTGAGGGGGATAGAAGAGGACAGGCAGGGGACGGCAGGTGAGGGGGATAGGCAGGGGGTGGCAGGGGGGGTGTGGGAGGCAGGCAAGGGGGTATGGGAGGCTGACAGGGGAAGCAGGGGAGGGGGGTTATGGGAGAAAGGCAGGGGGCAGGAGGGGAGGGGGGTCTGGGAGGTAGGGGCTGCAGGGGAGGGGGAGTATGGGAGGCAGGCAGGAGGGGAGAGGGGTATGGGAGGAGGGCAGGGGGGGTATGGAAGGCAGGGGCAGCAGGGGACGGGGATATGGGAGGCTGGCAGGGGCAGCAGGGATGGGGGGTTATGGGAGGCAGGCAGGAGGGGGTTATGGGAGGCAGTTAGGGCGCAACTGGGAAGGGACAGGAGACAAGGGGCAACCGTATTCACCCCCTATATGTGTATACCGCCCCCTATGTGTGTATACCTCCCCCTATGTGTGTATACCACCCCCTATGTGTATATAGCGCCCCCTATGTGTGTATATACCGACCCCCTATGTGTAACACCCTGTATGAGCAGTGACATCAGTGTGAGCAGCGCTGTGTGTGTGTATGACACGGGTAATATACTCTCCATGCACCACACACTGCAGCACATACACCCTGCCCGGCAGGAGAGGGGGCGGCGGCCATTACCTGGAGGGGACCGGGGGCGGAGCTCTGTGTACAGGAAGGGGCGGGGCTCTGTTTCCGGGTCACCGTCTAGAGCATGGGATCAGCCACCAGCCCCGCCCACTGTCTCATAGGCTGTAGCAACCCGTCACTCAACACAGCCCCGCCCCTGTCTCTAGCTATTGGTCGCAGGGTCCAGTCACTCAGTCACCTTTCTCCCGCCCATAGGTCGCAGCCCCGCCCACTCTCCCTCCTACACATGTCACGATGAGTGACGGGACAGTCCGCCCAATGGCGAGTAGAGTGGGCGGGGCTGTATGATGGACTCCTTGGTGTATGAAATAAGGTGTGGGCGGGGCTATAAGATGAGTGACGGGTTACTACGGCCTATGAGCGGGAGAGCTACTGGTTGCTTAGTGACTGCGGCTGTGCCTACCCATAATCCCATGCGCTCCCTCCAGTATATACAGGTCAGTAGTATAGTTTTTCCCCCAAGTTGCTTTATTTATATTTATATCTATATATCTATATACATTTATATTATGTTTCTTTGGTGGTTGCTTGTGTTTGGGCTTTTTTTTATATATTTTATTTTATGAATGTTATTACTGGCACCGCCCATCAGAGGTGTCTTTCATACAGTCACTCCTCACACAGACACAGGGAGACGCTGCGGATGAATAGATGGGGGGGGGTTACATTGTGTCACATGGCTGTCACGTGACATAATGATAGTGACCGGCGCCTCTCTGCACGCTATGGAGATTATTCAGAGTTTTATCAAAATCTGCGACCACCAGAATGGCGCGCTGGGGGCGCCCAGAACAGTGTGGTGCTGCCACGCCATCACAATTCACACAGTGACTGACCCCGGCCTATGCATAAGCACCGCCGCCATGTTTCCAATCGCAGGAAATGCCATGACACGTCTTACTGTGACACTCCCCGCCAATGTCACAACACTCAATCTAGTGGGCCGCTGTGTGAAGTGAGCGGCCCCCCGTCGTCATCCCCCCTCGCATCGCACTGTGCTGAGCGGGGGGAGAAATGTGTGCTGAGCCGTCTATGTTAAGATCGCCCCCGTCAGTATCCCCCTTAGCACCGACTGGACGGGATGTAGTTACCCAGCTGTCGTGATCCCGGCATTAAGGATCCTGAAGCCGAAATCCTGACAGACGGGAATGCCGTCAGCGCTCGCCGCGGGTTTTCCCACTCGTGTGTCTACAACACCCATAGAGTGACAATAAAACCTGTGGTGAGTGCAGTGAGCCACCGTGCCGTGGCGAATGCACTCTTTGCGCTTGCCCCGCTACCAGTATTCTTGCGGCCAGGATGCCGCTGTTGGTATATTGACCCCTGGCACCCCGTCTGCCGGGATATCATTACCATCCCGACTGGAGAACCAGATACCAGAAGAAAAAGTTCAAAAACTGAAACTATCCACCTGACTTCAAGATCCAGAACTTATCTTCAGTCCATCCAGCAGCCAGACATAGCACCAATAATGACACTATATATATTCTAATTAGACAACCAAAAACTTAAGTTGGGCTTTTTTGGCAGCTTTTTAGTAACGGTTTGTGCTTGTTTTTGGGCTTACTTTTTAGTGATCAGTTATTTGTTTTTCATTTAATAACACTGGTCAGTAGTTATTGCATATATACTTACACTGGTATGTATATATATATATATATATATATATATATACACACACCGGGTACTGTGACGTCACTGTGCACAGTGCAGACCCCAATACCCCAACTCACTGTATACACTGTGTCCTGCCCTGCGTGTATATATATAACTGTGTCCTGCCCTGCGTGTATATATAACTGTGTCCTGCCCCGCGTGTATATATAACTGTGTCCTGCCCCGCGAGTGTGTATAACTGTGTCCTGCCCCGCGTGTGTATATAACGGTGTCCTGCCCCCGTGTGTGTATATAATGGTGTCCTGCCCCCGCGTGTGTATATAATGGTGTCCTGCCCCCGCGTGTGTATATAACGGTGTCCTGCCCCCGCGTGTGTATATAACTGTGTCCTGCCCGTAGGACCGTAGATGGTGCCGGCCTATCTGTATATGAATAGCAGTCTCACTACGTGTTCCGCAGATACCGTAGATGGTGCCGGCCTATCTGCATATGAATAGCAGTCTCACTACGTGTTCCGCAGATACCGTAGATGGTGCCGGCCTATCTGCATATGAATAGCAGTCTCACTACGGGTTCCTCAGGTACCGTAGATGGTGCAGGCCTATCTGTATATGAATAGCAGTCTCACTACGTATTCCGCAGATACCGTAGATGGTGCCAGCCTATCTGTATATGAATAGCTGTCTCAATAAGGGTTCCGCAGCTACCGTAGATGGTGCAGGTCTGTCTGTATATGAATAGCAGTCTCCCTACGGGTTCCGCAGATACCGTAGATGGTGCCGGCCTATCTGTATATGAATAGCAGTCTCACTACGGGTTCCGCAGATACCGTAGATGGTGCCGGCCTATCTGTATATGAATAGCAGTCTCACTACAGGTTCCGCAGATACCGTAGATGGTGCCGGCCTATCTGTATATGAATAGCAGTCTCACTACGGGTTCCTAAGATACCGTAGATGGTGCAGGCCTATCTGTATATGAATAGCAGTCTCACTACGTGTTCCGCAGGTACCGTAGATGGTGCCGACCTATCTGTATATGAATAGCAGTCTCACTACGGGTTCCGCAGATACTGTAGATGGTGCCAGCCTATCTGTATATGAATAGCAGTCTCACTACGGGTTCCGCAGATACCGTAGATGGTGCCGGCCTATCTGTATATGAATAGCAGTCTCACTACGGGTTCCGCAGGTACCGTAGATGGTGCAGGCCTATCTGTATATGAATAGCAGTCTTACTACGGGTTCCGCAGATACCGTAGATGGTGCCGGCCTATCTGTATATGAATAGCAGTCTCACTACGGGTTCCGCAGATACCGTAGATGGTGCCGGCCTATCTGTATATGAATAGCAGTCTCACTACAGGTTCCTCAGATACCGTAGATGGTGCCGGCCTATCTGTATATGAATAGCAGTCTCACTACGTGTTCCGCAGATACCGTAGATGGTGCAGGCCTACATGTATATGAATAGCAGTCTCACTACGTGTTCCGCAGATACCGTAGAGGGTGCCGGCCTATCTGTACGTGAATAGCAGTCTCACTACGTATTCTGCAGATACCGTAGATGGTGCCGGCCTATCTGTACGTGAATAGCAGTCTCACTACGTATTCCGTAGATACCGTAGATGGTGCCGGCCTATCTGTACGTGAATAGCAGTCTCACTACGTATTCCGTAGATACCGTAGAGGGTGCAGGCCTATCTGTATATGAATAGCAGTCTCACTACGGGTTCCGCAGGTACCGTAGATGGTGCCGGCCTATCTGTATATGAATAGCAGTCTCACTACGTGTTCCGCAGGTACCGTAGATGGTGCAGGCCTATCTGTATATGAATAGCAGTCTCACTACGGGTTCCGCAGGTACCGTAGATGGTGCCGGCCTATCTGTATATGAATAGCAGTCTCACTACGGGTTCCGCAGATACCGTAGATGGTGCAGGCCTATCTGTATATGAATAGCAGTCTCACTACGGGTTCCGCAGATACCGTAGATGGTGCCGGCCTATCTGTACATGAATAGCAGTCTCACTACGTATTCCGCAGATACCGTAGATGGTGCAGGCCTATCTGCATATGAATAGCAGTCTCACTACGTGTTCCGCAGGTACCGTAGATGGTGCCGGCCTATCTGTATATGAATAGCAGTCTCACTACAGGTTCCGCAGATACCGTAGATGGTGCCGGCCTATCTGTATATGAATAGTAGTCTCACTACGGGTTCCGCAGGTACCGTAGATGGTGCAGGCCTATCTGTATATGAATAGCAGTCTCACTACGGGTTCCTCAGATACCGTAGATGGTGCAGGCCTGTCTGTATATGAATAGCAGTCTCACTACGGGTTCCTCAGATACCGTAGATGGTGCAGGCCTATCTGTATATGAATAGCAGTCTCACTACGGGTTCCTCAGATACCGTAGATGGTGCCGGCCTATCTGTATATGAATAGCAGTCTCCCTACAGGTTCCGCAGATACCGTAGATGGTGGCAGCCTATCTGTATATGAATAGCAGTCTCACTACGTGTTCCGCAGATACCGTAGATGGTGCAGGCCTACATGTATATTAATAGCAGTCTCACTACGGGTTCCGCAGATACCGTAGATGGTGCAGGCCTACATGTATATGAATAGCAGTCTCACTACGGGTTCCTCAGATACCGTAGAGGGTGCCGGCCTATCTGTATATGAATAACAGGTTCACTACGGGTTCCGCAGATACCGTAGATGGTGCAGGCCTATCTGTATATGAATCGCAGTCTCACTACGGGTTCCGCAGATACCGTAGATGGTGCCGGCCTATCTGTATATGAATAGCAGTCTCACTACGGGTTCCGCAGATACCGTAGAGGGTGCCGGCCTATCTGTATATGAATAGCAGTCTCACTACTCGTTCCACAGATACCGTAGATGGTGCCGGCCTATCTGTATATGAATAGCAGTCTCACTACGGGTTCCGCAGATACCGTAGATGGTGCCGGCCTATCTGTATATGAATAGCAGTCTCACTACGGGTTCCGCAGATACCGTAGAGGGTGCCGGCCTATCTGTACATGAATAGCAGTCTCACTACGTATTCCGCAGATACCGTAGATGGTGCCGGCCTATCTGTATATGAATAGCAGTCTCACTACGTGTTCCGCAGGTACCGTAGATGGTGGCAGCCTATCTGTACGTGAATAGCAGTCTCACTACGTATTCCGTAGATACCGTAGAGGGTGCCGGCCTATCTGTATATGAATAGCAGTCTCACTACGTGTTCCGCAGGTACCGTAGAGGGTGCCGGCCTATCTGTACGTGAATAGCAGTCTCACTACGGGTTCCGCAGATACCGTAGAGGGTGCCGGCCTATCTGTATATGAATAGCAGTCTCACTACGGGTTCCGCAGATACCGTAGATGGTGCAGGCCTATCTGTATATGAATAGCAGTCTCACTACGGGTTCCGCAGATACCGTAGAGGGTGCCGGCCTATCTGTACGTGAATAGCAGTCTCACTACGTATTCCGTAGATACCGTAGATGGTGCAGGCCTATCTGTACATGAATAGCAGTCTCACTACGTATTCCGCAGATACCGTAGATGGTGCCGGCCTATCTGTATATGAATAGCAGTCTCACTACGTGTTCCGCAGGTACCGTAGATGGTGGCAGCCTATCTGTATATGAATAGCAGTCTCACTACGGGTTCCGCAGATAACGTAGATGGCGCCGGCCTATCAGTATATGAATAGCAGTCTCACTACGGGTTCCGCAGATACCGTAGATGGTGCCGGCCTATCTGTATATGAATAGCAGTCTCACTACGGGTTCCGCAGATACCGTAGATGGTGCCGGCCTATCTGTATATGAATAGCAGTCTCACTACGGGTTCCGCAGATACCGTAGATGGTACAGGCCTATCTGTATATGAATAGTCTCACTACGGGTTCCTAAGATACCGTAGATGGTGCCGGCCTATCTGTATATGAATAGCAGTCTCACTACGGGTTCCGCAGATACCGTAGATGGTGCAGGCCTATCTGTATATGAATAGCAGTCTCACTACGGGTTCCGCAGATAACGTAGATGGTGCCGGCCTATCTGTATATGAATAGCAGTCTCACTACTGGTTCCGCAGATACCGTAGATGGTGCCGGCCTATCTGTATATGAATAGCAGTCTCACTACGGGTTCCGCAGATAACGTAGATGGTGTCGGCCTATCTGTATATGAATAGCAGTGTCACTACGGGTTCCGCAGATACCGTAGATGGTGCCGGCCTATCTGTATATGAATAGCAGTCTCACTACGTGTTCCGCAGATACCGTAGATGGTGCAGACCTATCTGTATATGAATAGCAGTCTCACTACGGGTTCCGCAGATACCGTAGATGGTGCCGGCCTATCTCTATATGAATAGCAGTCTCACTACGGGTTCCGCAGATACCGTAGATGGCGCCGGCCTATCTGTATATGAATAGCAGTCTCACTACGGGTTCCGCAGATACCGTAGATGGTGGCAGCCTATCTGTATATGAATAGCAGTCTCACTACGGGTTCCGCAGATAACGTAGATGGTGTCAGCCTATCTGTATATGAATAGCAGTCTCACTACGTGTTCCGCAGATACCGTAGATGGTGCAGGTCTGTCTGTTTATGAATAGCAGTCTCACTACGGGTTCCGCAGGAACCGTAGATGGTGCCGGCCTTTCTGTATATGAATAGCAGTCTCACTACGGGTTCCGCAGATACCGTAGATGGTGCAGGCCTATCTGTATATGAATAGCTGTCTCAATAAGGGTTCCGCAGATACCGTAGATAGTGCAGGCCTATCTGTATATGAATAGCTGTCTCAATAAGGGTTCCGCAGCTACCGTAGATGGTGCAGGTCTGTCTGTATATGAATAGCTGTCTCACTACGTATTCCGCAGATACCGTAGATGGTGCAGGCCTATCTGTATATGAATAGCTGTCTCAATAAGGGTTCCGCAGCTACCGTAGATGGTGCAGGTCTGTCTGTATATGAATAGCAGTCTCACTACGTGTTCCGCAGGTACCGTAGATGGTGCCGACCTATCTGTATATGAATAGCAGTCTCACTACGGGTTCCTAAGATACCGTAGATGGTGCAGGCCTATCTGTATATGAATAGCAGTCTTACTACGTGTTCCGCAGGTACCGTAGATGGTGCCGACCTATCTGTATATGAATAGCAGTCTCACTACGGGTTCCGCAGATACTGTAGATGGTGCCGGCCTATCTGTATATGAATAGCAGTCTCACTACGGGTTCCGCAGATACCGTAGAGGGTGGCGGCCTATCTGTATATGAATAGCAGTCTCACTACGTGTTCCGCAGATACCGTAGATGGTGCAGGCCTATCTGTACGTGAATAGCAGTCTCACTACGTATTCCGCAGATACCGTAGATGGTGCCGGCCTATCTGTATATGAATAGCAGTCTCACTACGTGTTCCGCAGATACCGTAGATGGTGCAGGCCTATCTGTATATGAATAGCAGTCTCACTACGGGTTCCGCAGATACCGTAGATGGTGCCGGCCTATCTGTATATGAATAGCAGTCTCACTACGGGTTCCTAAGATACCGTAGATGGTGCAGGCCTATCTGTATATGAATAGCAGTCTCACTACGTGTTCCGCAGGTACCGTAGATGGTGCCAACCTATCTGTATATGAATAGCAGTCTCACTACGGGTTCCGCAGATACCGTAGATGGTGCAGGTCTGTCTGTATATGAATAGCAGTCTCACTACGTGTTCCGCAGGTACCGTAGATGGTGCCGACCTATCTGTATATGAATAGCAGTCTCACTACGTGTTCCGCAGATACCGTAGAGGGTGCCGTCCTATCTGTACGTGAATAGCAGTCTCACTACGTATTCCGCAGATACCGTAGAGGGTGCCGGCCTATCTGTACGTGAATAGCAGTCTCACTACGTATTCCGCAGATACCGTAGATGGTGCAGGCCTATCTGTATATGAATAGCAGTCTCACTACGGGTTCCGCAGATACCGTAGAGGGTGCCGGCCTATCTGTACGTGAATAGCAGTCTCACTACGTATTCCGCAGATACCGTAGATGGTGCCGGCCTATCTGTATATGAATAGCAGTCTCACTACGGGTTCCGCAGCTACCGTAGATGGTGCAGGTCTGTCTGTATATGAATAGCAGTCTCACTACGGGTTCCGCAGATACCGTAGATGGTGTCGGACTATCTGTATATGAATAGCAGTCTCACTACCGATTCCGCAGATACCGTAGATGGTGCAGGCCTATCTGTATATGAATCGCAGTTTCACTACGGGTTCCACAGATACCGTAGATGGTGCCGGCCTATCGTATATGAATAGCAGTCTCACTACGTATTCCGTAGATACCGTAGATGGTGCCGGCCTATCTGTACATGAATAGCAGTCTCACTACGGGTTCCGCAGATACCGTAGATGGTGCCGGCCTATCTGTATATGAATAGCAGACTCACTACGGGTTCCGCAGATACCGTAGAGGGTGCCGGCCTATCTGTACGTGAATAGCAGTCTCACTACGTATTCCGCAGATACCGTAGATGGTGCCGGCCTATCTGTATATGAATAGTCTCACTACAGGTTCCGCAGATACCGTAGATGGTGCAGGCCTATCTGTATATGAATAGCAGTCTCACTACGGGTTCCGCAGATACCGTAGATGGTGCCGGCCTATCTGTATATGAATAGCAGTCTCACTACGTGTTCCGCAGGTACCGTAGATGGTGCCGGCCTATCTGTATATGAATAGCAGTCTCACTACGTGTTCCGCAGATACCGTAGATGGTGCAGGCCTATCTGTATATGAATAGCAGTCTCAATACGGGTTCCGCAGATACCGTAGATGGTGCAGGCCTATCTGTATATGAATAGCAGTCTCACTACGGGTTCCGCAGGTACCGTAGATGGTGCAGGCCTATCTGTATATGAATAGCAGTCTCACTACGGGTTCCGCAGATACCGTAGATGGTACAGGCCTATCTGTATATGAATAGCAGTCTCACTACGTATTCCGCAGATACCGTAGATGGTGCCGGCCTATCTGTATATGAATAGCAGTCTCACTACGGGTTCCGCAGATACCGTAGAGGGTGCCGGCCTATCTGTATATGAATAGCAGTCTCACTAAGGGTTCCGCAGATACCGTAGATGGTGCAGGCCTACCTGTATATGAATAGCTGTCTCAATAAGGGTTCCGTAGATACCGTAGATGGTGCCGGCCTATCTGTATATGAATAGCAGTCTCACTAAGGGTTCCGCAGATACCGTAGATGGTGCAGGCCTACCTGTATATGAATAGCTGTCTCCATAAGGGTTCCGCAGATACCGTAGATGGTGCAGGCCTATCTGTATATGAATAGCAGTCTCACTACGGGTTCCGCAGATACCGTAGATGGTACAGGCCTATCTGTATATGAATAGCAGTCTCACTACGGGTTCCGCAGATACCGTAGATGGTGCCGGCCTATATGTATATGAATAGCAGTCTCACTACGGGTTCCGCAGATACCGTAGATGGTGCAGGCCTATCTGTATATGAATCGCAGTCTCACTACGTGTTCCGCAGGTACCGTAGATGGTGCAGGCCTATCTGTATAGGAATAGCAGTCTCACTACGGGTTCCGCAGATACCGTAGATGGTGCAGGCCTATCTGTATATGAATAGCAGTCTCACTACGGGTTCCACAGGTACCGTAGATGGTGGCAGCCTATCTGTATATGAATAGCAGTCTCACTACGGGTTCCGCAGATACCGTAGATGGTGCCGGCCTATATGTATATGAATAGCAGTCTCACTACGGGTTCCGCAGATACCGTAGATGGTGCCGGCCTATCTGTATATGAATCGCAGTCTCACTACGTGTTCCGCAGATAGCGTAGATGGTGCAGGTCTGTCTGTATATGAATAGCAGTCTCACTACGGGTTCCGCAGATACCGTAGATGGTACAGGCCTATCTGTATATGAATAGCAGTCTCACTACGGGTTCGGCAGATACCGTAGATGGTGCAGGCCTATCTGTATATGAATAGCAGTCTCACTACGGGTTCCGCAGATACCGTAGATGGTGCCGGCCTATCTGTATATGAATAGCAGTCTCACTACGGGTTCCGCAGATACCGTAGATGGTGCCGGCCTATCTGTATATGAATAGCACTCTCACTACGGGTTCCGCAGATACCGTAGATGGTGCCGGCCTATCTGTATATGAATAGCAGTCTCACTACGGCTTCCGCAGGTACCGTAGATGGTGCCGGCCTATCTGTATATGAATAGCAGTCTCACTACGGGTTCCGCAGGTACTGTAGATGGTGCCGGCCTATCTGTATATGAATAGCAGTCTCACTACGTGTTCCGCAGATACCGTAGATGGTGCCGGCCTATCTGTATATGAATAGCAGTCTCACTACGTATTCCGCAGGTACCGTAGATGGTGCAGGCCTATCTGTATATGAATAGCAGTCTCACTACGGGTTCCGCAGATACCGTAGATGGTGCCGGCCTATCTGTATATGAATAGCAGTCTCACTACGGGTTCCGCAGATACCGTAGAGGGTGCCGGCCTATCTGTAAGTGAATAGCAGTCTCACTACGGGTTCCGCAGATACCGTAGATGGTGCCGGCCTATCTGTATATGAATAGCAGTCTCACTACGGGTTCCGCAGATACCGTAGATGGTGCAGGTCTGTCTGTTTATGATTAGCAGTCTCAATACGGGTTCCGCAGATACCGTAGATGGTGCAGGCCTATCTGTATATGAATAGCAGTCTCACTACGGGTTCCGCAGATACCGTAGAGGGTGCCGGCCTATCTGTATATGAATAGCAGTCTCACTACGTGTTCCGCAGATACCGTAGATGGTGCAGGCCTTTCTGTATATGAATAGCAGTCTCACTACAGGTTCCGCAGATACCGTAGATGGTGCAGGCCTATCTGTATATGAATAGCAGTCTCACTACGTGTTCCGCAGATACCGTAGATGGTGCAGGCCTATCTGTATATGAATAGCAGTCTCACTACAGGTTCCGCAGATACCGTAGATGGTGCAGGCCTATCTGTATATGAATAGCAGTCTCACTACGTGTTCCGCAGATACCGTAGATGGTGCAGGCCTATCTGTATATGAATAGCAGTCTCACTACGTGTTCCGCAGATACCGTAGATGGTGCCGGCCTATCTGTATATGAATAGCAGTCTCACTACGTGTTCCGCAGATACCGTAGATGGTGCCGGCCTATCTGTATATGAATAGCAGTCTCACTAAGGCTTCCGCAGATACCGTAGATGGTGCCGGCCTATCTGTATATGAATAGCAGTCTCACTACGTGTTCCGCAGATACCGTAGATGGTGCCGGCCTATCTGTATATGAATAGCAGTCTCACTACGTGTTCCGCAGATACCGTAGATGGTGCAGGCCTATCTGTATATGAATAGCAGTCTCACTACGGGTTCCGCAGATACCGTAGAGGGTGCCGGCCTATCTGTATATGAATAGCAGTCTCACTACGTGTTCCGCAGATACCGTAGATGGTGGCAGCCTATCTGTATATGAATAGCAGTCTCACTACGGGTTCCACAGATACCGTAGATGGTGCCGGCCTATCTGTATATGAATAGCAGTCTCACTACGGGTTCCGCAGATACCGTAGATGGTGCCGGCCTATCTGTATATGAATAGCAGTCTCACTACGGGTTCCGCAGATACCGTAGATGGTGCCGGCCTATCTGTATATGAATAGCTGTCTCAATAAGGGTTCCGCAGATACCATAGATGGTGCCGGCCTATCTGTATATGAATAGCAGTCTCACTACGGGTTCCGCAGATACCGTAGATGGTGCCGGCCTATCTGTATATGAATAGCAGTCTCACTACGGGTTCCGCAGATACCGTAGATGGTGCAGGCCTATCTGTATATGAATAGCAGTCTCACTACGTGTTCCGCAGGTACCGTAGATGGTGCCGGCCTATCTGTATAGGAAAAGCAGTCTCACTACGGGTTCCGCAGATACCGTAGATGGTGCAGGCCTGTGAGGATATTGGGTTCAAAATCACTCAGTCACGGTGGTAGATGAAAAACCAACAGTGGTTTATTAACAGAATAGGTTATAACACAGTTCAGCACACTTCTGTGATCCAATTCTACAAGACAATTCCCTCCTGGAGCTCCTGACAGAACATTACTTCTTAGTCAGTCTCCTGCCTCTCTCTCTCTCTGTCTCACGTCACCTCTTTGCTATTATCAAACCTTTGTCTTTCCTACAATAAGGCGACACCCCCAGACAGTTTCAGAGCAACCCTATTTTCACATGCCCAGGCATGTCCCCTAGGCCACAATAGATGTTAACTAAAGTAACCTTACGTAATCTGATTGTGTGGCCTGGAATCCATTGTGTGGGGAAGAATGAGGGGGGGTGTATGGCCTGACATCTGAGACTGGCTGTATCTTCCCAGACAGAGCAAATACATAGGTTATCTGATCGTCACATGGGGAAACATTATTTTACAAACTATAGCAGAATAACCAATACATTCATATATATATACATTGAAAACATAACTGTACCCTTGTAACAATAATATCATACAATATAATACAATATTTCCTAACATATAACTAATAACATATTGGCAATTGGTGAAGTCCATGTGTAGGACCAGGGCTAGGAAAGTAACCACGTGTCTTTTACCACTGAGCGACACGACGCGCCAGCTGTGTCATCACATGTCGTCACATTACCTTCCCCTACTTTCTCGCCCTGTGTCCTAAGTAGCTTAAGCTTGCTGAGCGCAGTGATGCTCTTCTACATCAGACAGTCTGTGCCCCATCATAACAATGACTGGCTGGTTTCTCATGTGGGTCTGGTGGTTTTTGGGAATAGCACTTTACAGTTTGTACGGAGCCCACCAGCGTCCCAGGTCCAAAGTCTGTGGTAATTGTCATGAGGCTTGTGTGGGAATTTCTTTCCCCGGTCTGGTGGGTGTGTGGCCCACAGTACATAACTCAATACAGTCTTACCAGGGTCTGGTGGAAACGTGATCAGCAGTACATAGTTCTTGTATTTCCCCCCGGTGTCCCATCCAAATACATTAATCAAAGTCCCCTTTGTAGAGAGCCGCTGGGTTGGGGTAACAGCATGTGCAACAGTATAATTCAGTAAGTCCAATAACTGCACCTGGGGACTTAATAATTCCCCTACACCCAACTGGGTAACCTCACATTTCAAATAGTCACAATTTTCCTCCATAAACAAAATCTGATCTCTGGGGCCCTCACTCTCCCTCCCCAACCATGTATTCCCTGGGAACCCCACTTCCATCACCTCTGGTGCATCAGGACAGTGGCTTCCCTCCCCCAAACATGAACCACGGGTATGGTAATTGTCAGGGCACAATGGGGATTCCTTCATGCCAGAAGTTTCTTCTGTGCTATCCTGGGTAAATGCTTCCTCCAGCCTGGCTAGCTGGGTAACTTGTGGGATCCTACTCTGAGTTTTGTATGCTTTGGCCTGGAGTACAATCTGCTCAGCTTCCTTGTGTGTATCCACCAACTCGACCATCGTTGTACTGGAACATGGATGTAGGTTCACCGGGACAGTGGCATTACCTTCTCCATTCACTGCTACATGTACTGGCTGACCACCATTGTCCTGGTTAGAGTCAGTCATTTCACCTTGCACACAATGCCAGTCCAAAACACATTCAGGTGCCCTAGAGTAGAGCAACATGTTCCCTTCCAGTTCCTGAGCTGATGCTATTTTCACCAGGTCTGATACCTGGATTTTCTCTGAGTCACAGGGAAGATTCTGGCATTCAGACTGCAGCTCCTTACCATCAAGTTCACTGAATGAGAACAGACCTCCAGAATCTTCTGGGAGAGATACAATAGCTGGGGATACACTGGGCCCTTCCTGAACATCCTTTTCTGATAAAATAACTGGGGCAGCCATGAACATAGCTTCACAATAGGCCTCCCTCAGCCGAATATGCTGATCAGCCTGAAGTGAGACACTGTCTGCACTAGCCATGCTTATAGTTGGGACATTGCCACCTACTGCTGCCCTCGCAGAGATCTCCTCTTCCACCTCTGCCAATAGGAAGGTATAGTGCATCTTCTCCTGGGGTGTTTGGATGACAGACCCCACTTCCTTCTCATTTTCAGTAGCCTCCCCCAAACACAACACTGTAAATGGCTCAATAGCCAGGACTGGTTGGTGCTCACCTGAAGGATTCCCTTGGAGGCTCTGTTGCTCAAGTGGTGGTCCGGTGATAGTGACAACTTCTTCCTCAATGTCGCGCTGGCACTCTGGGATGGTTTCTATATCCTCCAAGCCTGCAAATGGCCAGTTGTAGCACAGCTCAGGCCGGTCACTGAGTGTTTCACTGTGACATTCCCCCAGGGAGAAGAGAACGGGTTGCAGACAGTGCTTCTTTGCATCCACCTGGTCAAGGTCGTTCTTTTCCAGTGTAACATACTGGGCAGACAGTTCTTGACACTCTCTCACTAAGTCCTCATCCTCCATCTCAGCAAAAGGGAAGTTGTAGTGCAGTTCCTCCTGGGGTGCCTGGATTGTGCTCACTGCTGTCTTCACTTCGTGTGCTTCCTTCCGTATAGACCACTGGGCAACTTCTTCCCTTGGGTATGGGAGAAGCTGTTGCAGGTGGTGCCTTTCTGCATCCACCCTGTAACACTGGTCTCGCCATGCTGGGGTATCCAGGGGCCCCCGATCCAATGCCACTTCCTCTGGCTCTGTCCGGGAAGGCAATTTACTCTGCACTTGCCCTTCCGTCTCTGTATATTGTATCCTTTGTGTCATTTGGGCCACTGTGGCGATCACTTCCTCCCTGAATTCCTCAAACTCTGGCTCCCCCAGCAGATTCCATGTGGCTGCTTCACTTCTGCAGTGCATGAACGCATTCCCCAGATGACACAACTTGTCCTGTATGCTGGATACTCTCCACCTGCTGATTTCCCACTGAGCTTCATTCCAGTACTCCCAAATGTACTGCATTTTGGAAACTATAAATAAAAGATCCGGCTTCTCAGCCTGCCGATATGCTGACAAACTTCCAACCACAAGCTCCACTGCCCTGGTTCCATTACTGGTCTCCTCCGCTGAGGCCTCGACCATATCCTCCTCTTCCTCCTTATCACAAGGGTGCTCAACGTCCCATTGAGCCAGTTTTCCAATTAGGGATTCCTTGGTATCCACTGTATTAAACTCAATCCGTCTTGCTCGACAGAGGTCCTGTAGTTGATCCTTCTTGCTGTATCGGTAGCATAGCGGGGCGGAATCCATTGCCTGCTGTGGTTTATACCTTTCTGCTGGTGTCTTGAGTGATCCCACCGCTGCCGCCAAATGTGAGGATATTGGGTTCAAAATCACTCAGTCACGGTGGTAGATGAAAAACCAACAGTGGTTTATTAACAGAATAGGTTATAACACAGTTCAGCACACTTCTGTGATCCAATTCTACAAGACAATTCCCTCCTGGAGCTCCTGACAGAACATTACTTCTTAGTCAGTCTCCTGCCTCTCTCTCTCTCTGTCTCACGTCACCTCTTTGCTATTATCAAACCTTTGTCTTTCCTACAATAAGGCGACACCCCCAGACAGTTTCAGAGCAACCCTATTTTCACATGCCCAGGCATGTCCCCTAGGCCACAATAGATGTTAACTAAAGTAACCTTACTTAATCTGATTGTGTGGCCTGGAATCCATTGTGTGGGGAAGAATGAGGGGGGGTGTATGGCCTGACATCTGAGACTGGCTGTATCTTCCCAGACAGAGCAAATACATAGGTTATCTGATCGTCACATGGGGAAACATTATTTTACAAACTATAGCAGAATAACCAATACATTCATATATATATACATTGAAAACATAACTGTACCCTTGTAACAATAATATCATACAATATAATACAATATTTCCTAACATATAACTAATAACATATTGGCAATTGGTGAAGTCCATGTGTAGGACCAGGGCTAGGAAAGTAACCACGTGTCTTTTACCACTGAGCGACACGACGCGCCAGCTGTGTCATCACATGTCGTCACAAGGCCTTTCTGTATATGAATAGCAGTCTCACTACGTGTTCCGCAGATACCGTAGATGGTGCAGGCCTATCTGTATATGAATAGCAGTCTCACTACGTATTCCGCAGATACCGTAGAGGGTGCCGGCCTATCTGTACATGAATAGCAGTCTCACTACGTGTTCCGCAGATACCGTAGATGGTGCAGGCCTATCTGTATATGAATAGCAGTCTCACTACTGGTTCCGCAGGTACCGTAGATGGTGCCGGCATATCTGTATATGAATATCAGTCTCGCTACGGGTTCCGCAGATACCGTAGATGGTGCCGGCCTATCTGTATATGAATAGCAGTCTCACTACGGGTTCCGCAGGTACCGTAGATGGTGTCGGCCTATCTGTATATGAATAGCAGTCTCACTACAGGTTCCGCAGATACCGTAGATGGGGCCAGCCTATCTGTATAAGAATAGCAGTCTCACTACGGGTTCCGCAGATACCGTAGAGGGTGCCGGCCTATCTGTATATGAATAGCAGTCTCACTACGTGTTCCGCAGATACCGTAGATGGTGTCAGCCTATCTGTATATGAATAGCAGTCTCACTACGGGTTCCACAGATACCGTAGATGGTGCCGGCCTATCTGTATATGAATAGCAGTCTCACTACGGGTTCCGCAGATACCGTAGATGGTGCAGGCCTATCTGTATATGAATAGCAGTCTCACTACGTGTTCCGCAGATACCGTAGATGGTGTCAGCCTATCTGTATATGAATAGCAGTCTCACTATGGGTTCCGCAGATACCGTAGATGGTTCCGGCCTATCTATATATGAATAGCAGTCTCACTACGGGTTCTGCAGATACCGTAGATGGTGCAGGCCTATCTGTATATGAATAGCAGTCTCACTACGTGTTCCGCAGGTACCGTAGATGGTGCCGGCATTTCTGTATATGAATAGCAGTCTCACTACGTGTTCCGCAGATACCGTAGATGGTGCAGGCCTATCTGTATATGAATAGCAGTCTCACTACGTATTCCGCAGATACCGTAGATGGTGCCGGCCTATCTGTATATGAATAGCAGTCTCACTACGGGTTCCGTAGATACCGTAGATGGCGGCTACCTATCTGTATATGAATAGCAGTCTCACTACGGGTTCGGCAGATACCGTAGATGGTGCCGGCCTATCTGTATATGAATAGCAGTCTCACTACGGGTTCCGCAGATACCGTAGATGGTGTCGGCCTATCTGTATATGAATAGCAGTCTCACTACAGGTTCCGCAGATACCGTAGATGGTGCAGGCCTACCTGTATATGAATAGCTGTCTCAATAAGGGTTCCGCAGATACCGTAGATGGTGCCGGCCTATCTGTGTATGAATAGCAGTCTCACTACGGGTTCCGCAGATACCGTAGATGGTGTCGGCCTATCTGTATATGAATAGCAGTCTCACTACGGGTTCCGCAGATACCGTAGATGGTGCAGGCCTACCTGTATATGAATAGCTGTCTCAATAAGGGTTCCGCAGATACCGTAGATGGTGCCGGCCTTTCTGTATATGAATAGCAGTCTCACTACGGGTTCCGCAGATACCGTAGATGGTGCCGGCCTATCTGCATATGAATAGCAGTCTCACTAAGGGTTCCGCAGATACCGTAGATGGTGCCGGCCTATCTGTATATGAATAGCAGTCTAACTACAGGTTCCGCAGGTACCGTAGAGGGTGCAGGCCTATCTGTATATGAATAGCAGTCTCACTACGGGTTCCGCAGATACCGTAGATGGTGGCAGCCTATCTGTATATGAATAGCAGTCTCACTACGGGTTCCGCAGATACCGTAGATGGTGCCGGCCTATCTGTATATGAATAGCTGTCTCAATAAGGGTTCCGCAGATACCGTAGATGGTGCAGGTCTGTCTGTTTATGAATAGCAGTCTCACTACGGGTTCCGCAGATACCGTAGAGGGTGCCGGCCTATCTGTATATGAATAGCAGTCTCACTACGTGTTCCGCAGATACCGTAGATGGTGCAGGCCTATCTGTATATGAATAGCAGTCTCACTACGGGTTCCGCAGATACCGTAGATGGTACAGGCCTATCTGTATATGAATAGCAGTCTCACTACGGGTTCCGCAGATACCGTAGATGGTGCAGGTCTGTCTGTATATGAATAGCTGTCTCAATAAGGGTTCCGCAGATACCGTAGATGGTGCAGGTCTGTCTGTTTATGAATAGCAGTCTCACTACGGGTTCCGCAGATACCGTAGAGGGTGCCGGCCTATCTGTATATGAATAGCAGTCTCACTATGTGTTCCGCAGATACCGTAGATGGTGCAGGCCTATCTGTATATGAATAGCAGTCTCACTACTGGTTCCGCAGGTACCGTAGATGGTGCAGGCCTATCTGCATATGAATAGCAGTCTCACTACGGGTTCCGCAGATACCGTAGATGGTGCCGGCCTATCTGCATATGAATAGCAGTCTCACTACGGGTTCCGCAGATACCGTAGATGGTGCCGGCCTATCTGCATATGAATAGCAGTCTCACTACGGGTTCCGCAGGTACCGTAGATGGTGCAGGCCTATCTGTATATGAATAGCAGTCTCACTACGGGTTCCGCAGATACCGTAGATGGTGCAGGTCTGTCTGTATATGAATAGCTGTCTCAATAAGGGTTCCGCAGATACCGTAGATGGTGCAGGTCTGTCTGTTTATGAATAGCAGTCTCACTACGGGTTCCGCAGATACCGTAGAGGGTGCCGGCCTATCTGTATATGAATAGCAGTCTCACTACGTGTTCCACAGATACCGTAGATGGTGCAGGCCTATCTGTATATGAATAGCAGTCTCACTACGGGTTCCGCAGATACCGTAGATGGTACAGGCCTATCTGTATATGAATAGCAGTCTCACTACGGGTTCCGCAGATACCGTAGATGGTGCAGGTCTGTCTGTATATGAATAGCTGTCTCAATAAGGGTTCCGCAGATACCGTAGATGGTGCAGGTCTGTCTGTTTATGAATAGCAGTCTCACTACGGGTTCCGCAGATACCGTAGAGGGTGCCGGCCTATCTGTATATGAATAGCAGTCTCACTACGTGTTCCGCAGATACCGTAGATGGTGCAGGCCTATCTGTATATGAATAGCAGTCTCACTACGAGTTCCGCAGGTACCGTAGATGGTGTCGGCCTATATGTATATGAATAGCAGTCTCACTACGGGTTCCGCAGATACCGTAGATGGTGCAGGCCTATCTGTATATGAATAGCAGTCTCACTACAGGTTCCGCAGATACCGTAGATGGTGTCGGCCTATCTGTATATGAATAGCAGTCTCACTACGGGTTCCGCAGGTACCGTAGATGGTGTCGGCCTATCTGTATATGAATAGCAGTCTCACTACGGATTCCGCAGGTACCGTTGATGGTGCAGGCCTATCTGTATATGAATAGCAGTCTCACTACTGGTTCCGCAGATACCGTAGATGGTGCAGGCCTATCTGTATATGAATAGAAGTCTCACTACCGATTCCGCAGATACCGTAGATGGTGTCGGCCTATCTGTATATGAATAGCAGTCTCACTACGGGTTCCGCAGATACCGTAGATGGTGCAGGCCTATATGTATATGAATAGCAGTCTCACTACGGGTTCCGCAGGTACCGTAGATGGTGTCGGCCTATCTGTATATGAATAGCAGTCTCACTATGGGTTCCGCAGATACCGTACATGGTGTCGGCCTATCTGTATATGAATAGCAGTCTCACTACGGGTTCCGCAGATACCGTACATGGTGTCGGCCTATCTGTATATGAATAGCAGTCTCACTACGGGTTCTGCAGATACCGTAGATGGTGCCGCCCTATCTGTATATGAATAGCAGTCTCACTACGGGTTCCGCAGATACCGTAGATGGTGCAGGCCTATCTGTATATGAATAGCAGTCTCACTACGGGTTCCGCAGATACCGTAGATGGTGCCGGCCTATCTGTATATGAATAGCAGTCTCACTACGGGTTCCGCAGATACCGTAGATGGTGCAGGCCTATCTGTATATGAATCGCAGTCTCACTACGGGTTCCGCAGATACCGTAGATGGTACAGGCCTATCTGTATATGAATAGCAGTCTCACTACGGGTTCCACAGATACCGTAGATGGTGCCGGCCTATCTGTATATGAATAGCAGTCTCACTAAGGGTTCCGCAGATACCGTAGATGGTGCAGGCCTACCTGTATATGAATAGCTGTCTCAATAAGGTTTCCGTAGATACCGTAGATGGTGCCGGCCTATCTGTATATGAATAGCAGTCTCACTAAGGGTTCCGCAGATACCGTAGATGGTGCAGGCCTACCTGTATATGAATAGCTGTCTCCATAAGGGTTCCGCAGATACCGTAGATGGTGCAGGCCTATCTGTATATGAATAGCAGTCTCACTACGGGTTCCGCAGATACCGTAGATGGTACAGGCCTATCTGTATATGAATAGCAGTCTCACTACGGGTTCCGCAGATACCGTAGATGGTGCAGGCCTACCTGTATATGAATAGCTGTCTCAATAAGGGTTCCGCAGATACCGTAGATGGTGCAGGCCTATCTGTATATGAATAGCAGTCTCAATAAGGGTTCCGCAGATACCGTAGATGGTGCAGGCCTATCTGTATATGAATAGCAGTCTCACTACGGGTTCCGCAGATACCGTAGATGGTGCCGGCCTATCTGTATATGAATAGCAGTCTCACTACGGGTTCCGCAGATACCGTAGATGGTGCAGGCCTATCTGCATATGAATAGCAGTCTCACTAAGGGTTCCGCAGATACCGTAGATGGTGCCGGCCTATCTGTATATGAATAGCAGTCTCACTACAGGTTCCGCAGATACCGTAGATGGTGCAGGCCTACCTGTATATGAATAGCTGTCTCAATAAGGGTTCCGCAGATACCGTAGATGGTGCCGGCCTATCTGTGTATGAATAGCAGTCTCACTACGGGTTCCGCAGATACCGTAGATGGTGTCGGCCTATCTGTATATGAATAGCAGTCTCACTACGGGTTCCGCAGATACCGTAGATGGTGCAGGCCTACCTGTATATGAATAGCTGTCTCAATAAGGGTTCCGCAGATACCGTAGATGGTGCCGGCCTTTCTGTATATGAATAGCAGTCTCACTACGGGTTCCGCAGATACCGTAGATGGTGCCGGCCTATCTGCATATGAATAGCAGTCTCACTAAGGGTTCCGCAGATACCGTAGATGGTGCCGGCCTATCTGTATATGAATAGCAGTCTAACTACAGGTTCCGCAGGTACCGTAGAGGGTGCAGGCCTATCTGTATATGAATAGCAGTCTCACTACGGGTTCCGCAGATACCGTAGATGGTGGCAGCCTATCTGTATATGAATAGCAGTCTCACTACGGGTTCCGCAGATACCGTAGATGGTGCCGGCCTATCTGTATATGAATAGCTGTCTCAATAAGGGTTCCGCAGATACCGTAGATGGTGCAGGTCTGTCTGTTTATGAATAGCAGTCTCACTACGGGTTCCGCAGATACCGTAGAGGGTGCCGGCCTATCTGTATATGAATAGCAGTCTCACTACGTGTTCCGCAGATACCGTAGATGGTGCAGGCCTATCTGTATATGAATAGCAGTCTCACTACGGGTTCCGCAGATACCGTAGATGGTACAGGCCTATCTGTATATGAATAGCAGTCTCACTACGGGTTCCGCAGATACCGTAGATGGTGCAGGTCTGTCTGTATATGAATAGCTGTCTCAATAAGGGTTCCGCAGATACCGTAGATGGTGCAGGTCTGTCTGTTTATGAATAGCAGTCTCACTACGGGTTCCGCAGATACCGTAGAGGGTGCCGGCCTATCTGTATATGAATAGCAGTCTCACTATGTGTTCCGCAGATACCGTAGATGGTGCAGGCCTATCTGTATATGAATAGCAGTCTCACTACTGGTTCCGCAGGTACCGTAGATGGTGCAGGCCTATCTGCATATGAATAGCAGTCTCACTACGGGTTCCGCAGATACCGTAGATGGTGCCGGCCTATCTGCATATGAATAGCAGTCTCACTACGGGTTCCGCAGATACCGTAGATGGTGCCGGCCTATCTGCATATGAATAGCAGTCTCACTACGGGTTCCGCAGGTACCGTAGATGGTGCAGGCCTATCTGTATATGAATAGCAGTCTCACTACGGGTTCCGCAGATACCGTAGATGGTGCAGGTCTGTCTGTATATGAATAGCTGTCTCAATAAGGGTTCCGCAGATACCGTAGATGGTGCAGGTCTGTCTGTTTATGAATAGCAGTCTCACTACGGGTTCCGCAGATACCGTAGAGGGTGCCGGCCTATCTGTATATGAATAGCAGTCTCACTACGTGTTCCACAGATACCGTAGATGGTGCAGGCCTATCTGTATATGAATAGCAGTCTCACTACGGGTTCCGCAGATACCGTAGATGGTACAGGCCTATCTGTATATGAATAGCAGTCTCACTACGGGTTCCGCAGATACCGTAGATAGTGCAGGTCTGTCTGTATATGAATAGCTGTCTCAATAAGGGTTCCGCAGATACCGTAGATGGTGCAGGTCTGTCTGTTTATGAATAGCAGTCTCACTACGGGTTCCGCAGATACCGTAGAGGGTGCCGGCCTATCTGTATATGAATAGCAGTCTCACTACGTGTTCCGCAGATACCGTAGATGGTGCAGGCCTATCTGTATATGAATAGCAGTCTCACTACGAGTTCCGCAGGTACCGTAGATGGTGTCGGCCTATATGTATATGAATAGCAGTCTCACTACGGGTTCCGCAGATACCGTAGATGGTGCAGGCCTATCTGTATATGAATAGCAGTCTCACTACAGGTTCCGCAGATACCGTAGATGGTGTCGGCCTATCTGTATATGAATAGCAGTCTCACTACGGGTTCCGCAGGTACCGTAGATGGTGTCGGCCTATCTGTATATGAATAGCAGTCTCACTACGGATTCCGCAGGTACCGTTGATGGTGCAGGCCTATCTGTATATGAATAGCAGTCTCACTACTGGTTCCGCAGATACCGTAGATGGTGCAGGCCTATCTGTATATGAATAGAAGTCTCACTACCGATTCCGCAGATACCGTAGATGGTGTCGGCCTATCTGTATATGAATAGCAGTCTCACTACGGGTTCCGCAGATACCGTAGATGGTGCAGGCCTATATGTATATGAATAGCAGTCTCACTACGGGTTCCGCAGGTACCGTAGATGGTGTCGGCCTATCTGTATATGAATAGCAGTCTCACTATGGGTTCCGCAGATACCGTACATGGTGTCGGCCTATCTGTATATGAATAGCAGTCTCACTACGGGTTCCGCAGATACCGTACATGGTGTCGGCCTATCTGTATATGAATAGCAGTCTCACTACGGGTTCTGCAGATACCGTAGATGGTGCCGCCCTATCTGTATATGAATAGCAGTCTCACTACGGGTTCCGCAGATACCGTAGATGGTGCAGGCCTATCTGTATATGAATAGCAGTCTCACTACGGGTTCCGCAGATACCGTAGATGGTGCCGGCCTATCTGTATATGAATAGCAGTCTCACTACGGGTTCCGCAGATACCGTAGATGGTGCAGGCCTATCTGTATATGAATCGCAGTCTCACTACGGGTTCCGCAGATACCGTAGATGGTACAGGCCTATCTGTATATGAATAGCAGTCTCACTACGGGTTCCACAGATACCGTAGATGGTGCCGGCCTATCTGTATATGAATAGCAGTCTCACTAAGGGTTCCGCAGATACCGTAGATGGTGCAGGCCTACCTGTATATGAATAGCTGTCTCAATAAGGTTTCCGTAGATACCGTAGATGGTGCCGGCCTATCTGTATATGAATAGCAGTCTCACTAAGGGTTCCGCAGATACCGTAGATGGTGCAGGCCTACCTGTATATGAATAGCTGTCTCCATAAGGGTTCCGCAGATACCGTAGATGGTGCAGGCCTATCTGTATATGAATAGCAGTCTCACTACGGGTTCCGCAGATACCGTAGATGGTACAGGCCTATCTGTATATGAATAGCAGTCTCACTACGGGTTCCGCAGATACCGTAGATGGTGCAGGCCTACCTGTATATGAATAGCTGTCTCAATAAGGGTTCCGCAGATACCGTAGATGGTGCAGGCCTATCTGTATATGAATAGCAGTCTCAATAAGGGTTCCGCAGATACCGTAGATGGTGCAGGCCTATCTGTATATGAATAGCAGTCTCACTACGGGTTCCGCAGATACCGTAGATGGTGCCGGCCTATCTGTATATGAATAGCAGTCTCACTACGGGTTCCGCAGATACCGTAGATGGTGCAGGCCTATCTGCATATGAATAGCAGTCTCACTAAGGGTTCCGCAGATACCGTAGATGGTGCCGGCCTATCTGTATATGAATAGCAGTCTCACTACGGGTTCCGCAGATACCGTAGATGGTGCCAGCCTATCTGTATATGAATAGCAGTCTCACTACGGGTTCCGCAGATACCGTAGATGGTGCCGGCCTATATGTATATGAATAGCAGTCTCACTACGGGTTCCGCAGATACCGTAGATGGTGCAGGCCTATCTGTATATGAATCGCAGTCTCACTACGTGTTCCGCAGGTACCGTAGATGGTGCAGGCCTATCTGTATAGGAATAGCAGTCTCACTACGGGTTCCGCAGATACCGTAGATGGTGCAGGCCTATCTGTATATGAATAGCAGTCTCACTACGGGTTTCCGCAGGTACCGTAGATGGTGGCAGCCTATCTGTATATGAATAGCAGTCTCACTACGGGTTCCGCAGATACCGTAGATGGTGCAGGCCTATCTGTATATGAATCGCAGTCTCACTACGGGTTCCGCAGATACCGTAGATGGTACAGGCCTATCTGTATATGAATAGCAGTCTCACTACGGGTTCCACAGATACCGTAGATGGTGCCGGCCTATCTGTATATGAATAGCAGTCTCACTAAGGGTTCCGCAGATACCGTAGATGGTGCAGGCCTATCTGTATATGAATAGCAGTCTCACTACGGGTTCGGCAGATACCGTAGATGGTGCCGGCCTATCTGTATATGAATAGCAGTCTCACTAAGGGTTCCGCAGATACCGTAGATGGTGCAGGCCTACCTGTATATGAATAGCTGTCTCCATAAGGGTTCCGCAGATACCGTAGATGGTGCAGGCCTATCTGTATATGAATAGCAGTCTCACTACGGGTTCCGCAGATACCGTAGATGGTGCCGGCCTATCTGTATATGAATAGCAGTCTCACTACGGCTTCCGCAGGTACCGTAGATGGTGCCGGCCTATCTGTATATGAATAGCAGTCTCACTACGGGTTCCGCAGGTACTGTAGATGGTGCCGGCCTATCTGTATATGAATAGCAGTCTCACTACGTGTTCCGCAGATACCGTAGATGGTGCCGGCCTATCTGTATATGAATAGCAGTCTCACTACGTATTCCGCAGGTACCGTAGATGGTGCAGGCCTATCTGTATATGAATAGCAGTCTCACTACGGGTTCCGCAGATACCGTAGATGGTGCCGGCCTATCTGTATATGAATAGCAGTCTCACTACGGGTTCCGCAGATACCGTAGATGGTGCCGGCCTATCTGTATATGAATAGCAGTCTCACTACGGGTTCCGCAGATACCGTAGATGGTGCCGGCCTATATGTATATGAATAGCAGTCTCACTACGGGTTCCGCAGATACCGTAGATGGTGCAGGCCTATCTGTATATGAATCGCAGTCTCACTACGTGTTCCGCAGGTACCGTAGATGGTGCAGGCCTATCTGTATAGGAATAGCAGTCTCACTACGGGTTCCGCAGATACCGTAGATGGTGCAGGCCTATCTGTATATGAATAGCAGTCTCACTACGGGTTCCGCAGGTACCGTAGATGGTGGCAGCCTATCTGTATATGAATAGCAGTCTCACTACGGGTTCCGCAGATACCGTAGATGGTGCCGGCCTATATGTATATGAATAGCAGTCTCACTACGGGTTCCGCAGATACCGTAGATGGTGCCGGCCTATCTGTATATGAATCGCAGTCTCACTATGTGTTCCGCAGATAGCGTAGATGGTGCAGGTCTGTCTGTATATGAATAGCAGTCTCACTACGGGTTCCGCAGATACCGTAGATGGTACAGGCCTATCTGTATATGAATAGCAGTCTCACTACGGGTTCGGCAGATACCGTAGATGGTGCAGGCCTATCTGTATATGAATAGCAGTCTCACTACGGGTTCCGCAGATACCGTAGATGGTGCCGGCCTATCTGTATATGAATAGCAGTCTCACTACGGGTTCCGCAGATACCGTAGATGGTGCCGGCCTATCTGTATATGAATAGCACTCTCACTACGGGTTCCGCAGATACCGTAGATGGTGCCGGCCTATCTGTATATGAATAGCAGTCTCACTACGGCTTCCGCAGGTACCGTAGATGGTGCCGGCCTATCTGTATATGAATAGCAGTCTCACTACGGGTTCCGCAGGTACTGTAGATGGTGCCGGCCTATCTGTATATGAATAGCAGTCTCACTGCGTGTTCCGCAGATACCGTAGATGGTGCCGGCCTATCTGTATATGAATAGCAGTCTCACTACGTATTCCGCAGATACCGTAGATGGTGCCGGCCTATCTGTATATGAATAGCAGTCTCACTACGGGTTCCGTAGATACCGTAGATGGCGGCTACCTATCTGTATATGAATAGCAGTCTCACTACGGGTTCGGCAGATACCGTAGATGGTGCCGGCCTATCTGTATATGAATAGCAGTCTCACTACGGGTTCCGCAGATACCGTAGATGGTGTCGGCCTATCTGTATATGAATAGCAGTCTCACTACAGGTTCCGCAGATACCGTAGATGGTGCAGGCCTACCTGTATATGAATAGCTGTCTCAATAAGGGTTCCGCAGATACCGTAGATGGTGCCGGCCTATCTGTATATGAATAGCAGTCTCACTACGGGTTCCGCAGATACCGTAGATGGTGTCGGCCTATCTGTATATGAATAGCAGTCTCACTACGGGTTCCGCAGATACCGTAGATGGTGCAGGCCTACCTGTATATGAATAGCTGTCTCAATAAGGGTTCCGCAGATACCGTAGATGGTGCCGGCCTTTCTGTATATGAATAGCAGTCTCACTACGGGTTCCGCAGATACCGTAGATGGTGCCGGCCTATCTGCATATGAATAGCAGTCTCACTAAGGGTTCCGCAGATACCGTAGATGGTGCCGGCCTATCTGTATATGAATAGCAGTCTAACTACAGGTTCCGCAGGTACCGTAGAGGGTGCAGGCCTATCTGTATATGAATAGCAGTCTCACTACGGGTTCCGCAGATACCGTAGATGGTGGCAGCCTATCTGTATATGAATAGCAGTCTCACTACGGGTTCCGCAGATACCGTAGATGGTGCCGGCCTATCTGTATATGAATAGCTGTCTCAATAAGGGTTCCGCAGATACCGTAGATGGTGCAGGTCTGTCTGTTTATGAATAGCAGTCTCACTACGGGTTCCGCAGATACCGTAGAGGGTGCCGGCCTATCTGTATATGAATAGCAGTCTCACTACGTGTTCCGCAGATACCGTAGATGGTGCAGGCCTATCTGTATATGAATAGCAGTCTCACTACGGGTTCCGCAGATACCGTAGATGGTACAGGCCTATCTGTATATGAATAGCAGTCTCACTACGGGTTCCGCAGATACCGTAGATGGTGCAGGTCTGTCTGTATATGAATAGCTGTCTCAATAAGGGTTCCGCAGATACCGTAGATGGTGCAGGTCTGTCTGTTTATGAATAGCAGTCTCACTACGGGTTCCGCAGATACCGTAGAGGGTGCCGGCCTATCTGTATATGAATAGCAGTCTCACTACGTGTTCCGCAGATACCGTAGATGGTGCAGGCCTATCTGTATATGAATAGCAGTCTCACTACTGGTTCCGCAGGTACCGTAGATGGTGCAGGCCTATCTGCATATGAATAGCAGTCTCACTACGGGTTCCGCAGATACCGTAGATGGTGCCGGCCTATCTGCATATGAATAGCAGTCTCACTACGGGTTCCGCAGATACCGTAGATGGTGCCGGCCTATCTGCATATGAATAGCAGTCTCACTACGGGTTCCGCAGGTACCGTAGATGGTGCAGGCCTATCTGTATATGAATAGCAGTCTCACTACGGGTTCCGCAGATACCGTAGATGGTGCAGGTCTGTCTGTATATGAATAGCTGTCTCAATAAGGGTTCCGCAGATACCGTAGATGGTGCAGGTCTGTCTGTTTATGAATAGCAGTCTCACTACGGGTTCCGCAGATACCGTAGAGGGTGCCGGCCTATCTGTATATGAATAGCTGTCTCACTACGTGTTCCACAGATACCGTAGATGGTGCAGGCCTATCTGTATATGAATAGCAGTCTCACTACGGGTTCCGCAGATACCGTAGATGGTACAGGCCTATCTGTATATGAATAGCAGTCTCACTACGGGTTCCGCAGATACCGTAGATGGTGCAGGTCTGTCTGTATATGAATAGCTGTCTCAATAAGGGTTCCGCAGATACCGTAGATGGTGCAGGTCTGTCTGTTTATGAATAGCAGTCTCACTACGGGTTCCGCAGATACCGTAGAGGGTGCCGGCCTATCTGTATATGAATAGCAGTCTCACTACGTGTTCCGCAGATACCGTAGATGGTGCAGGCCTATCTGTATATGAATAGCAGTCTCACTACGAGTTCCGCAGGTACCGTAGATGGTGTCGGCCTATATGTATATGAATAGCAGTCTCACTACGGGTTCCGCAGATACCGTAGATGGTGCAGGCCTATCTGTATATGAATAGCAGTCTCACTACAGGTTCCGCAGATACCGTAGATGGTGTCGCCCTATCTGTATATGAATAGCAGTCTCACTACGGGTTCCGCAGGTACCGTAGATGGTGTCGGCCTATCTGTATATGAATAGCAGTCTCACTACGGATTCCGCAGGTACCGTTGATGGTGCAGGCCTATCTGTATATGAATAGCAGTCTCACTACTGGTTCCGCAGATACCGTAGATGGTGCAGGCCTATCTGTATATGAATAGAAGTCTCACTACCGATTCCGCAGATACCGTAGATGGTGTCGGCCTATCTGTATATGAATAGCAGTCTCACTACGGGTTCCGCAGATACCGTAGATGGTGCAGGCCTATATGTATATGAATAGCAGTCTCACTACGGGTTCCGCAGGTACCGTAGATGGTGTCGGCCTATCTGTATATGAATAGCAGTCTCACTATGGGTTCCGCAGATACCGTACATGGTGTCGGCCTATCTGTATATGAATAGCAGTCTCACTACGGGTTCCGCAGATACCGTACATGGTGTCGGCCTATCTGTATATGAATAGCAGTCTCACTACGGGTTCTGCAGATACCGTAGATGGTGCCGCCCTATCTGTATATGAATAGCAGTCTCACTACGGGTTCCGCAGATACCGTAGATGGTGCAGGCCTATCTGTATATGAATAGCAGTCTCACTACGGGTTCCGCAGATACCGTAGATGGTGCCGGCCTATCTGTATATGAATAGCAGTCTCACTACGGGTTCCGCAGATACCGTAGATGGTGCAGGCCTATCTGTATATGAATCGCAGTCTCACTACGGGTTCCGCAGATACCGTAGATGGTACAGGCCTATCTGTATATGAATAGCAGTCTCACTACGGGTTCCACAGATACCGTAGATGGTGCCGGCCTATCTGTATATGAATAGCAGTCTCACTAAGGGTTCCGCAGATACCGTAGATGGTGCAGGCCTACCTGTATATGAATAGCTGTCTCAATAAGGTTTCCGTAGATACCGTAGATGGTGCCGGCCTATCTGTATATGAATAGCAGTCTCACTAAGGGTTCCGCAGATACCGTAGATGGTGCAGGCCTACCTGTATATGAATAGCTGTCTCCATAAGGGTTCCGCAGATACCGTAGATGGTGCAGGCCTATCTGTATATGAATAGCAGTCTCACTACGGGTTCCGCAGATACCGTAGATGGTACAGGCCTATCTGTATATGAATAGCAGTCTCACTACGGGTTCCGCAGATACCGTAGATGGTGCAGGCCTACCTGTATATGAATAGCTGTCTCAATAAGGGTTCCGCAGATACCGTAGATGGTGCAGGCCTATCTGTATATGAATAGCAGTCTCAATAAGGGTTCCGCAGATACCGTAGATGGTGCAGGCCTATCTGTATATGAATAGCAGTCTCACTACGGGTTCCGCAGATACCGTAGATGGTGCCGGCCTATCTGTATATGAATAGCAGTCTCACTACGGGTTCCGCAGATACCGTAGATGGTGCAGGCCTATCTGCATATGAATAGCAGTCTCACTAAGGGTTCCGCAGATACCGTAGATGGTGCCGGCCTATCTGTATATGAATAGCAGTCTCACTACGGGTTCCGCAGATACCGTAGATGGTGCCAGCCTATCTGTATATGAATAGCAGTCTCACTACGGGTTCCGCAGATACCGTAGATGGTGCCGGCCTATATGTATATGAATAGCAGTCTCACTACGGGTTCCGCAGATACCGTAGATGGTGCAGGCCTATCTGTATATGAATCGCAGTCTCACTACGTGTTCCGCAGGTACCGTAGATGGTGCAGGCCTATCTGTATAGGAATAGCAGTCTCACTACGGGTTCCGCAGATACCGTAGATGGTGCAGGCCTATCTGTATATGAATAGCAGTCTCACTACGGGTTTCCGCAGGTACCGTAGATGGTGGCAGCCTATCTGTATATGAATAGCAGTCTCACTACGGGTTCCGCAGATACCGTAGATGGTGCAGGCCTATCTGTATATGAATCGCAGTCTCACTACGGGTTCCGCAGATACCGTAGATGGTACAGGCCTATCTGTATATGAATAGCAGTCTCACTACGGGTTCCACAGATACCGTAGATGGTGCCGGCCTATCTGTATATGAATAGCAGTCTCACTAAGGGTTCCGCAGATACCGTAGATGGTGCAGGCCTATCTGTATATGAATAGCAGTCTCACTACGGGTTCGGCAGATACCGTAGATGGTGCCGGCCTATCTGTATATGAATAGCAGTCTCACTAAGGGTTCCGCAGATACCGTAGATGGTGCAGGCCTACCTGTATATGAATAGCTGTCTCCATAAGGGTTCCGCAGATACCGTAGATGGTGCAGGCCTATCTGTATATGAATAGCAGTCTCACTACGGGTTCCGCAGATACCGTAGATGGTGCCGGCCTATCTGTATATGAATAGCAGTCTCACTACGGCTTCCGCAGGTACCGTAGATGGTGCCGGCCTATCTGTATATGAATAGCAGTCTCACTACGGGTTCCGCAGGTACTGTAGATGGTGCCGGCCTATCTGTATATGAATAGCAGTCTCACTACGTGTTCCGCAGATACCGTAGATGGTGCCGGCCTATCTGTATATGAATAGCAGTCTCACTACGTATTCCGCAGGTACCGTAGATGGTGCAGGCCTATCTGTATATGAATAGCAGTCTCACTACGGGTTCCGCAGATACCGTAGATGGTGCCGGCCTATCTGTATATGAATAGCAGTCTCACTACGGGTTCCGCAGATACCGTAGATGGTGCCGGCCTATCTGTATATGAATAGCAGTCTCACTACGGGTTCCGCAGATACCGTAGATGGTGCCGGCCTATATGTATATGAATAGCAGTCTCACTACGGGTTCCGCAGATACCGTAGATGGTGCAGGCCTATCTGTATATGAATCGCAGTCTCACTACGTGTTCCGCAGGTACCGTAGATGGTGCAGGCCTATCTGTATAGGAATAGCAGTCTCACTACGGGTTCCGCAGATACCGTAGATGGTGCAGGCCTATCTGTATATGAATAGCAGTCTCACTACGGGTTCCGCAGGTACCGTAGATGGTGGCAGCCTATCTGTATATGAATAGCAGTCTCACTACGGGTTCCGCAGATACCGTAGATGGTGCCGGCCTATATGTATATGAATAGCAGTCTCACTACGGGTTCCGCAGATACCGTAGATGGTGCCGGCCTATCTGTATATGAATCGCAGTCTCACTATGTGTTCCGCAGATAGCGTAGATGGTGCAGGTCTGTCTGTATATGAATAGCAGTCTCACTACGGGTTCCGCAGATACCGTAGATGGTACAGGCCTATCTGTATATGAATAGCAGTCTCACTACGGGTTCGGCAGATACCGTAGATGGTGCAGGCCTATCTGTATATGAATAGCAGTCTCACTACGGGTTCCGCAGATACCGTAGATGGTGCCGGCCTATCTGTATATGAATAGCAGTCTCACTACGGGTTCCGCAGATACCGTAGATGGTGCCGGCCTATCTGTATATGAATAGCACTCTCACTACGGGTTCCGCAGATACCGTAGATGGTGCCGGCCTATCTGTATATGAATAGCAGTCTCACTACGGCTTCCGCAGGTACCGTAGATGGTGCCGGCCTATCTGTATATGAATAGCAGTCTCACTACGGGTTCCGCAGGTACTGTAGATGGTGCCGGCCTATCTGTATATGAATAGCAGTCTCACTGCGTGTTCCGCAGATACCGTAGATGGTGCCGGCCTATCTGTATATGAATAGCAGTCTCACTACGTATTCCGCAGGTACCGTAGATGGTGCAGGCCTATCTGTATATGAATAGCAGTCTCACTACGGGTTCCGCAGATACCGTAGATGGTGCCGGCCTATCTGTATATGAATAGCAGTCTCACTACGGGTTCCGCAGATACCGTAGAGGGTGCCGGCCTATCTGTACGTGAATAGCAGTCTCACTACGGGTTCCGCAGATACCGTAGATGGTGCCGGCCTATCTGTATATGAATAGCAGTCTCACTACGGGTTCCGCAGATACCGTATGTGAAGATACAGGGTTCTTCTAATCACTCAGACACAGAGCCGATGAAACCAAAGTGATGGTTTATTTCTCACAGCACACAGGAATAGATAATTCACAGGAAACAGACGTAAATATAGCCCAGAAACAGTATACAGGTAGCAGTCCAGATAGTAAGTTCCAGTAGAGGATTTAGGTCCACAGCAATTCCGTGCCGAAGTTCCTGATAAACAAGTCCATACAGCAGAACTATCACTGAGTCCACACAGCAGTGATAGCAGATTAGTCCTTGCAGTAGTAAGTACATGTAAGTCCACAAAGCACTGTTGATGCGTTCCACAAGGTTCCCTGGCAGAGAATCACCCCTTAGCCAGAGTCCTGCGACTAACATGCGGAGCTGACCTGCGCAACCTCTTTTAAAACCTTCCAAATGCCCATCATGCCGCGCTCACCTGGGGAGGAGACGCAGGTTCCTGATTGGTGGGACCCCACCTCAGGTATTTCCCTACTCCCTCCCACAGCTGGCCTTCTCCTGCTGACCACATGCTGGGTCAGGCTCCGAGTTGTCTGTGAGAGACCAGGATGGAACAGGGGACAGTAAACAGAAGGAACAATGACAGGGAAATTGATTTAAGTCCTGATTGTCCCCTGTGGAGGAGAAGCTTCAAAGAGACATTACCTGGTCCTCAAATGTATTTCCTGTGTGACCATATACGGATCATAGATGGTCTCAATAGGCATGGCAATGATAACCTGTAATAACCTCATACCAGGCTGGCATTCTCCTACAAGAACATAACATGGCAGCACTAGGTGCCAGGTCACAGCACACCTGTATTTACATGGGTAAGATTATAGTACAGAATATATAGGCTAATGGATGAACACACACATGGGGTAATAGTGACACAAGCCAGAGAGACATGGGAACAGAAGGAATAAAAAGTACATTAAACGCTATAAAGATTGAAATGCCATAAATACAGTTTTACCCTCTGTCTCATATCTTTACATTCCTTCCTCTACTTTTTTATTCCTGTTCTGAAGTGTTGAGGAAACATTACCACCCAGGAGTGGTGGGTGCAGGGGAGAGAATATCATGTGTGTGTACCACCTGAGTCCCACAGGGTGATGTCACACCAGACCCATGTGGTAAGAGGCAGTATTGTTAAACAACATGCAAGGACAATATTACAATATGACACATTCATTTTCACCAGCAGGGGATTTAGCAATTCAGATGTTGGGTATCCCCACTCCGCAACATTGCAAACTTTTACACCCGGCACACCTAGTGGGTGTACTAAAACCTGTGCCTCTGGCACAACGGGGCAGGGAGTACCTTCCACCTCCCTCCCTTGCACAAGGAACAGCTGCCTAAAGGCAGGCCAATGTTGGGGTTCTGCCCCCAGCACTTCCGCAACTCTGTCCAGTCCTTCCTTCCTCAAACCCCAACTAGGGGGCTGCCAAATGTCCGTACAGCACGTGGTCTCAATACCCAGTGCTGAGGATGGACCCGTCATCAGAAACAATTCAGCTGGTGGCTGCAGGGGAGTCACCAGCACAGGCTGGTCCTGTGCCCGCGCTCCCCCCTCAAAAGCCAGTATCTCACCTGCAGCGCCTTCTGCGCACTCCTCCTCCTGGGTAACCTCCTCCCCCGCCAGTCCTGTGCGCTTGGTAGCTGGTGGGGTACCAGTCAGGGTTTTATCAACTGAAGCTTCCACAATTATCTCCACAACTTTCTCTTGCTCTGCAGATGGAAGGGGAGCGGGTTGCACTGTGCCTTCACCCAGGTAAAGGAGACAAGGTAACAAGCGGCATCTCCCAACCTCCACTTGATCTGTAGTTGCTTGGATCTGGCTTATGGCAGGCACATCCCTCGGCACATAGTTACAGTCCACACTTTCACAGGCATTACGGGGGTGCAACACATCCTTTTCTGGTTCCTGCTCTGATATTATGTTAACAGTCTCTGCTACCAATGTCACTTTTGAATCACAGGGTACGTACCAGTATTCACATCGCAGCTCCTCATTCTCCAACTCGTTAAAAGGGAATAATCCTTCATAATCTTCTTGTGGATTTAGGGTAGCAGGAGATACACAGGGCATGTTCTCATCAGCCTTCCTCAGTGAAATGACTGGGGCTGCCATCGCCAATCCATTGCGATGAGCCTCCCCCAGCTGAATAAGCTGGGCATCCTGGAGAAAGAGGCCATCCGTGACTGGTATGTTTGTAGTCGGGGAGTGGAACAATACTCCCCCATCCATGGTGATCTCTTGGGCACAGTCTTCATAGATCCCCTGGCAGCTGGTTACTAGGTCTACATCTTCCACCTCAGCATAAGGGAAGGTGTAGCACAGCTCCTCCTGGGATGCCTGTATTGTGGGCATAGCCTTCACTTCAGCGCTAGCCTCTCCCAGCATAGTACACTGGGCAACTGCTTCCCTTGGGTGTGGGAGAAGCTGTTGCAGACGGTGCCTTTCTGCATCCACCCTGCAACACTGGTCTAGCCATGCTGGGGTATCCAGGAGCCCCCGATCCATTGCCTCTTCCTCTGCCACAATGAAGCACTCCTCCAGACACTCCAGCTGTTCCCACACACTCATTCCTGGGCCAAGACGAAGGATCCACGTCCGGTAATCGGTGAACGCTTTTGTTGGATCCCGCTGATCCTGGAGAAAACGCTGGAGGATTTCCCTGCGAGTGCAGAATTGGAAAGGGATGCCTCGCAGCTGGCATTCTGCTATCAGCTCCTCCATGCTCATTTCTTCCAATGTGGTTATGGGCCCCGCTGACAATGACTTTGCTCCCTTGGTAACAGGCACTTGCAAGGCGGACCCCTCAGTCATCTGCCTGGGTTGCAGTGGCCCCCTTTTGGATATTTCCTCTGGCTCTAGCCCAGAAGATAATTGATTCGGGACTTGCCCTTCAGCCTCAGAATATTGACTTCTCTGCATCATTTGGGTCACTGTAGCAATCACTTCCTCTGTGAATTCTACAAACTCTGGCTCCCCCAGCAGATTCCATGTGGCTGCCTCACTTTTACAGTGCAGGAATGCATCCCCCAGGTAACACAACTTGTCCTGTATGCTGGATACTCTCCAGCCACTAATCATCTGTCTAGCTTCATTCCAGTACTCCCAAATGTACTGCATCTTATAGCAATCAATAACAGATCCGGCTTACCAGCCTGCCGATACACCGACACACCTCCATCCACGAGCTCCACTGCCCTGGGAGACTTGAGGCGTTCATTTTCTTTCCTCGGAAACATTTTCTTTTGCACAGGACTGACACCTGCTCACTTGTTACCACCTCACTGCAGATCCTCTTGCATTACATATGGCCTGATCCTCTGTTCTCTGCTGGGCCTTCCCGCTTCCTGCGGTCGTTGCTTGGTGTCTGAATGATCCCATCACTGCCACCAAATGTGAAGATACAGGGTTCTTCTAATCACTCAGACACAGAGCCGATGAAACCAAAGTGATGGTTTATTTCTCACAGCACACAGGAATAGATAATTCACAGGAAACAGGCGTAAATATAGCCCAGAAACAGTATACAGGTAGCAGTCCAGATAGTAAGTTCCAGTAGAGGATTTAGGTCCACAGCAATTCCGTGCCGAAGTTCCTGATAAACAAGTCCATACAGCAGAACTATCACTGAGTCCACACAGCAGTGATAGCAGATTAGTCCTTGCAGTAGTAAGTACATGTAAGTCCACAAAGCACTGTTGATGCGTTCCACAAGGTTCCCTGGCAGAGAATCACCCCTTAGCCAGAGTCCTGCGACTAACATGCGGAGCTGACCTGCGCAACCTCTTTTAAAACCTTCCAAATGCCCATCATGCCGCGCTCACCTGGGGAAGAGACGCAGGTTCCTGATTGGTGGGACCCCACCTCAGGTATTTCCCTACTCCCTCCCACAGCTGGCCTTCTCCTGCTGACCACATGCTGGGTCAGGCTCCGAGTTGTCTGTGAGAGACCAGGATGGAACAGGGGACAGTAAACAGAAGGAACAATGACAGGGAAATTGATTTAAGTCCTGATTGTCCCCTGTGGAGGAGAAGCTTCAAAGAGACATTACCTGGTCCTCAAATGTATTTCCTGTGTGACCATATACGGATCATAGATGGTCTCAATAGGCATGGCAATGATAACCTGTAATAACCTCATACCAGGCTGGCATTCTCCTACAAGAACATAACATGGCAGCACTAGGTGCCAGGTCACAGCACACCTGTATTTACATGGGTAAGATTATAGTACAGAATATATAGGCTAATGGATGAACACACACATGGGGTAATAGTGACACAAGCCAGAGAGACATGGGAACAGAAGGAATAAAAAGTACATTAAACGCTATAAAGATTGAAATGCCATAAATACAGTTTTACCCTCTGTCTCATATCTTTACACCGTAGATGGTGCAGGTCTGTCTGTTTATGAATAGCAGTCTCACTACGGGTTCCGCAGATACCGTAGATGGTGCAGGCCTATCTGTATATGAATAGCAGTCTCACTACGGGTTCCGCAGATACCGTAGAGGGTGCCGGCCTATCTGTATATGAATAGCAGTCTCACTACGTGTTCCGCAGATACCGTAGATGGTGCAGGCCTTTCTGTATATGAATAGCAGTCTCACTACAGGTTCCGCAGATACCGTAGATGGTGCAGGCCTATCTGTATATGAATAGCAGTCTCACTACGTGTTCCGCAGATACCGTAGATGGTGCAGGCCTATCTGTATATGAATAGCAGTCTCACTACAGGTTCCGCAGATACCGTAGATGGTGCAGGCCTATCTGTATATGAATAGCAGTCTCACTACGGGTTCCGCAGATACCGTAGAGGGTGCCGGCCTATCTGTACGTGAATAGCAGTCTCACTACGTATTCCGCAGATACCGTAGATGGTGCCGGCCTATCTGTATATGAATAGCAGTTTCACTACGTGTTCCGCAGGTACCGTAGATGGTGGCAGCCTATCTGTACGTGAATAGCAGTCTCACTACGTATTCCGTAGATACCGTAGAGGGTGCCGGCCTATCTGTATATGAATAGCAGTCTCACTACGTGTTCCGCAGGTACCGTAGAGGGTGCCGGCCTATCTGTACGTGAATAGCAGTCTCACTACGGGTTCCGCAGATACCGTAGAGGGTGCCGGCCTATCTGTATATGAATAGCAGTCTCACTACGTATTCCGCAGATACCGTAGATGGTGCCGGCCTATCTGTACGTGAATAGCAGTCTCACTACGTATTCCGTAGATACCGTAGATGGTGCAGGCCTATCTGTACATGAATAGCAGTCTCACTACGTATTCCGCAGATACCGTAGATGGTGCCGGCCTATCTGTATATGAATAGCAGTCTCACTACGTGTTCCGCAGGTACCGTAGATGGTGGCAGCCTATCTGTATATGAATAGCAGTCTCACTACGGGTTCCGCAGATAACGTAGATGGCGCCGGCCTATCAGTATATGAATAGCAGTCTCACTACGGGTTCCGCAGATACCGTAGATGGTGCCGGCCTATCTGTATATGAATAGCAGTCTCACTACGGGTTCCGCAGATACCGTAGATGGTGCCGGCCTATCTGTATATGAATAGCAGTCTCACTACGGGTTCCGCAGATACCGTAGATGGTACAGGCCTATCTGTATATGAATAGTCTCACTACGGGTTCCTAAGATACCGTAGATGGTGCCGGCCTATCTGTATATGAATAGCAGTCTCACTACGGCTTCCGCAGGTACCGTAGATGGTGCCGGCCTATCTGTATATGAATAGCAGTCTCACTACGTGTTCCGCAGATACCGTAGATGGTGCCGGCCTATCTGTATATGAAAAGCAGTCTCACTACGTATTCCGCAGGTACCGTAGATGGTGCCAGCCTATCTGTATATGAATAGCAGTCTCACTACGGGTTCCGCAGATACCGTAGATGGTGCCGGCCTATCTGTATATGAATAGCAGTCTCACTACGGGTTCCGCAGATACCGTAGATGGTGCCGGCTTATCTGTATATGAATAGCAGTCTCACTACGGGTTCCGCAGATACCGTAGATGGTGCCGGCCTATATGTATATGAATAGCAGTCTCACTACGGGTTCCGCAGATACCGTAGATGGTGCAGGCCTATCTGTATATGAATCGCAGTCTCACTACGTGTTCCGCAGGTACCGTAGATGGTGCAGGCCTATCTGTATAGGAATAGCAGTCTCACTACGGGTTCCGCAGATACCGTAGATGGTGCAGGCCTATCTGTATATGAATAGCAGTCTCACTACGGGTTCCGCAGGTACCGTAGATGGTGGCAGCCTATCTGTATATGAATAGCAGTCTCACTACGGGTTCCGCAGATACCGTAGATGGTGCCGGCCTATATGTATATGAATAGCAGTCTCACTACGGGTTCCGCAGATACCGTAGATGGTGCCGGCCTATCTGTATATGAATCGCAGTCTCACTACGTGTTCCGCAGATAGCGTAGATGGTGCAGGTCTGTCTGTATATGAATAGCAGTCTCACTACGGGTTCCGCAGATACCGTAGATGGTACAGGCCTATCTGTATATGAATAGCAGTCTCACTACGGGTTCGGCAGATACCGTAGATGGTGCAGGCCTATCTGTATATGAATAGCAGTCTCACTACGGGTTCCGCAGATACCGTAGATGGTGCCGGCCTATCTGTATATGAATAGCACTCTCACTACGGGTTCCGCAGATACCGTAGATGGTGCCGGCCTATCTGTATATGAATAGCAGTCTCACTACGGCTTCCGCAGGTACCGTAGATGGTGCCGGCCTATCTGTATATGAATAGCAGTCTCACTACGGGTTCCGCAGGTACTGTAGATGGTGCCGGCCTATCTGTATATGAATAGCTGTCTCACTACGTGTTCCGCAGATACCGTAGATGGTGCCGGCCTATCTGTATATGAATAGCAGTCTCACTACGTATTCCGCAGGTACCGTAGATGGTGCAGGCCTATCTGTATATGAATAGCAGTCTCACTACGGGTTCCGCAGATACCGTAGATGGTGCCGGCCTATCTGTATATGAATAGCAGTCTCACTACGGGTTCCGCAGATACCGTAGAGGGTGCCGGCCTATCTGTACGTGAATAGCAGTCTCACTACGGGTTCCGCAGATACCGTAGATGGTGCCGGCCTATCTGTATATGAATAGCAGTCTCACTACGGGTTCCGCAGATACCGTAGATGGTGCAGGTCTGTCTGTTTATGAATAGCAGTCTCACTACGGGTTCCGCAGATACCGTAGATGGTGCAGGCCTATCTGTATATGAATAGCAGTCTCACTACGTGTTCCGCAGATACCGTAGATGGTGCAGGCCTTTCTGTATATGAATAGCAGTCTCACTACAGGTTCCGCAGATACCGTAGATGGTGCAGGCCTATCTGTATATGAATAGCAGTCTCACTACGTGTTCCGCAGATACCGTAGATGGTGCAGGCCTATCTGTATATGAATAGCAGTCTCACTACAGGTTCCGCAGATACCGTAGATGGTGCAGGCCTATCTGTATATGAATAGCAGTCTCACTACGGGTTCCGCAGATACCGTAGAGGGTGCCGGCCTATCTGTACGTGAATAGCAGTCTCACTACGTATTCCGCAGATACCGTAGATGGTGCCGGCCTATCTGTATATGAATAGCAGTCTCACTACGTGTTCCGCAGGTACCGTAGATGGTGGCAGCCTATCTGTACGTGAATAGCAGTCTCACTACGTATTCCGTAGATACCGTAGAGGGTGCCGGCCTATCTGTATATGAATAGCAGTCTCACTACGTGTTCCGCAGGTACCGTAGAGGGTGCCGGCCTATCTGTACGTGAATAGCAGTCTCACTACGGGTTCCGCAGATACCGTAGAGGGTGCCGGCCTATCTGTATATGAATAGCAGTCTCACTACGTATTCCGCAGATACCGTAGATGGTGCTGGCCTATCTGTACGTGAATAGCAGTCTCACTACGTATTCCGTAGATACCGTAGATGGTGCAGGCCTATCTGTACATGAATAGCAGTCTCACTACGTATTCCGCAGATACCGTAGATGGTGCCGGCCTATCTGTATATGAATAGCAGTCTCACTACGTGTTCCGCAGGTACCGTAGATGGTGGCAGCCTATCTGTATATGAATAGCAGTCTCACTACGGGTTCCGCAGATAACGTAGATGGCGCCGGCCTATCAGTATATGAATAGCAGTCTCACTACGGGTTCCGCAGATACCGTAGATGGTGCCGGCCTATCTGTATATGAATAGCAGTCTCACTACGGGTTCCGCAGATACCGTAGATGGTGCCGGCCTATCTGTATATGAATAGCAGTCTCACTACGGGTTCCGCAGATACCGTAGATGGTACAGGCCTATCTGTATATGAATAGTCTCACTACGGGTTCCTAAGATACCGTAGATGGTGCCGGCCTATCTGTATATGAATAGCAGTCTCACTACGGGTTCCGCAGATACCGTAGATGGTGCAGGCCTATCTGTATATGAATAGCAGTCTCACTACGGGTTCCGCAGATACCGTAGATGGTGCAGGCCTATCTGTATATGAATAGCAGTCTCACTACGGGTTCCGCAGATAACGTAGATGGTGCCGGCCTATCTGTATATGAATAGCAGTCTCACTACTGGTTCCGCAGATACCGTAGATCGTGCCGGCCTATCTGTATATGAATAGCAGTCTCACTACGGGTTCCGCAGATAACGTAGATGGTGCCGGCCTATCTGTATATGAATAGCAGTCTCACTACGTGTTCCGCAGATACCGTAGATGGTGCAGACCTATCTGTATATGAATAGCAGTCTCACTACGGGTTCCGCAGATACCGTAGATGGTGCCGGCCTATCTGTATATGAATAGCAGTCTCACTACGGGTTCCGCAGATACCGTAGATGGCGCCGGCCTATCTGTATATGAATAGCAGTCTCACTACGGGTTCCGCAGATACCGTAGATGGTGGCAGCCTATCTGTATATGAATAGCAGTCTCACTACGGGTTCCGCAGATAACGTAGATGGTGTCAGCCTATCTGTATATGAATAGCAGTCTCACTACGTGTTCCGCAGATACCGTAGATGGTGCAGGTCTGTCTGTTTATGAATAGCAGTCTCACTACGGGTTCCGCAGGAACCGTAGATGGTGCCGGCCTATCTGTATATGAATAGCAGTCTCACTACGGGTTCCGCAGATACCGTAGATGGTGCAGGCCTATCTGTATATGAATAGCTGTCTCAATAAGGGTTCCGCAGCTACCGTAGATGGTGCAGGTCTGTCTGTATATGAATAGCTGTCTCACTACGTATTCCGCAGATACCGTAGATGGTGCAGGCCTATCTGTATATGAATAGCTGTCTCAATAAGGGTTCCGCAGCTACCGTAGATGGTGCAGGTCTGTCTGTATATGAATAGCAGTCTCACTACGTGTTCCGCAGGTACCGTAGATGGTGCCGACCTATCTGTATATGAATAGCAGTCTCACTACGGGTTCCTAAGATACCGTAGATGGTGCAGGCCTATCTGTATATGAATAGCAGTCTTACTACGTGTTCCGCAGGTACCGTAGATGGTGCCGACCTATCTGTATATGAATAGCAGTCTCACTACGGGTTCCGCAGATACTGTAGATGGTGCCGGCCTATCTGTATATGAATAGCAGTCTCACTACGGGTTCCGCAGATACCGTAGAGGGTGCCGGCCTATCTGTATATGAATAGCAGTCTCACTACGTGTTCCGCAGATACCGTAGATGGTGCAGGCCTATCTGTACGTGAATAGCAGTCTCACTACGTATTCCGCAGATACCGTAGATGGTGCCGGCCTATCTGTATATGAATAGCAGTCTCACTACGTGTTCCGCAGATACCGTAGATGGTGCAGGCCTATCTGTATATGAATAGCAGTCTCACTACGGGTTCCGCAGATACCGTAGATGGTGCCGGCCTATCTGTATATGAATAGCAGTCTCACTACGGGTTCCTAAGATACCGTAGATGGTGCAGGTCTGTCTGTATATGAATAGCAGTCTCACTACGTGTTCCGCAGGTACCGTAGATGGTGCCGACCTATCTGTATATGAATAGCAGTCTCACTACGTGTTCCGCAGATACCGTAGAGGGTGCCGTCCTATCTGTACGTGAATAGCAGTCTCACTACGTATTCCGCAGATACCGTAGAGGGTGCAGGCCTATCTGTACGTGAATAGCAGTCTCACTACGTATTCCGTAGATACCGTAGATGGTGCAGGCCTATCTGTATATGAATAGCAGTCTCACTACGGGTTCCGCAGATACCGTAGAGGGTGCCGGCCTATCTGTACGTGAATAGCAGTCTCACTACGTATTCCGCAGATACCGTAGATGGTGCCGGCCTATCTGTATATGAATAGCAGTCTCACTACGGGTTCCGCAGCTACCGTAGATGGTGCAGGTCTGTCTGTATATGAATAGCAGTCTCACTACGGGTTCCGCAGATACCGTAGATGGTGTCGGCCTATCTGTATATGAATAGCAGTCTCACTACCGATTCCGCAGATACCGTAGATGGTGCAGGCCTATCTGTATATGAATCGCAGTCTCACTACGGGTTCCACAGATACCGTAGATGGTGCCGGCCTATCGTATATGAATAGCAGTCTCACTACGTATTCCGTAGATACCGTAGATGGTGCCGGCCTATCTGTACATGAATAGCAGTCTCACTACGGGTTCCGCAGATACCGTAGATGGTGCCGGCCTATCAGTATATGAATAGCAGTCTCACTACGGGTTCCGCAGATACCGTAGAGGGTGCCGGCCTATCTGTACGTGAATAGCAGTCTCACTACGTATTCCGCAGATACCGTAGATGGTGCCGGCCTATCTGTATATGAATAGCAGTCTCACTACAGGTTCCGCAGATACCGTAGATGGTGCAGGCCTATCTGTATATGAATAGTCTCACTACAGGTTCCGCAGATACCGTAGATGGTGCAGGCCTATCTGTATATGAATAGCAGTCTCACTACGTGTTCCGCAGATACCGTAGATGGTGCAGGCCTATCTGTACGTGAATAGCAGTCTCACTACGTATTCCGCAGATACCGTAGATGGTGCCGGCCTATCTGTATATGAATAGCAGTCTCACTACGTGTTCCGCAGATACCGTAGATGGTGCAGGCCTATCTGTATATGAATAGCAGTCTCACTACGGGTTCCGCAGATACCGTAGATGGTGCCGGCCTATCTGTATATGAATAGCAGTCTCACTACGGGTTCCTAAGATACCGTAGATGGTGCAGGTCTGTCTGTATATGAATAGCAGTCTCACTACGTGTTCCGCAGGTACCGTAGATGGTGCCGACCTATCTGTATATGAATAGCAGTCTCACTACGTGTTCCGCAGATACCGTAGAGGGTGCCGTCCTATCTGTACGTGAATAGCAGTCTCACTACGTATTCCGCAGATACCGTAGAGGGTGCAGGCCTATCTGTACGTGAATAGCAGTCTCACTACGTATTCCGTAGATACCGTAGATGGTGCAGGCCTATCTGTATATGAATAGCAGTCTCACTACGGGTTCCGCAGATACCGTAGAGGGTGCCGGCCTATCTGTACGTGAATAGCAGTCTCACTACGTATTCCGCAGATACCGTAGATGGTGCCGGCCTATCTGTATATGAATAGCAGTCTCACTACGGGTTCCGCAGCTACCGTAGATGGTGCAGGTCTGTCTGTATATGAATAGCAGTCTCACTACGGGTTCCGCAGATACCGTAGATGGTGTCGGCCTATCTGTATATGAATAGCAGTCTCACTACCGATTCCGCAGATACCGTAGATGGTGCAGGCCTATCTGTATATGAATCGCAGTCTCACTACGGGTTCCACAGATACCGTAGATGGTGCCGGCCTATCGTATATGAATAGCAGTCTCACTACGTATTCCGTAGATACCGTAGATGGTGCCGGCCTATCTGTACATGAATAGCAGTCTCACTACGGGTTCCGCAGATACCGTAGATGGTGCCGGCCTATCAGTATATGAATAGCAGTCTCACTACGGGTTCCGCAGATACCGTAGAGGGTGCCGGCCTATCTGTACGTGAATAGCAGTCTCACTACGTATTCCGCAGATACCGTAGATGGTGCCGGCCTATCTGTATATGAATAGCAGTCTCACTACAGGTTCCGCAGATACCGTAGATGGTGCAGGCCTATCTGTATATGAATAGTCTCACTACAGGTTCCGCAGATACCGTAGATGGTGCAGGCCTATCTGTATATGAATAGCAGTCTCACTACGGGTTCCGCAGATACCGTAGATGGTGCCGGCCTATCTGTATATGAATAGCAGTCTCACTACGTGTTCCGCAGGTACCGTAGATGGTGCCGGCCTATCTGTAAATGAATAGCAGTCTCACTACGTGTTCCGCAGATACCGTAGATGGTGCAGGCCTATCTGTATATTAATAGCAGTCTCAATACGGGTTCCGCAGATACCGTAGATGGTGCAGGCCTATCTGTATATGAATAGCAGTCTCACTACGGGTTCCGCAGGTACCGTAGATGGTGCAGGCCTATCTGTATATGAATAGCAGTCTCACTACGGGTTCCGCAGATACCGTAGATGGTACAGGCCTATCTGTATATGAATAGCAGTCTCACTACGTATTCCGCAGATACCGTAGATGGTGCCGGCCTATCTGTATATGAATAGCAGTCTCACTACGGGTTCCGCAGATACCGTAGAGGGTGCCGGCCTATCTGTATATGAATAGCAGTCTCACTAAGGGTTCCGCAGATACCGTAGATGGTGCAGGCCTACCTGTATATGAATAGCTGTCTCAATAAGGGTTCCGCAGATACCGTAGATGGTGCCGACCTATATGTATATGAATAGCAGTCTCACTACGGGTTCCGCAGATACCGTAGATGGTGCAGGCCTATCTGTATATGAATCGCAGTCTCACTACGTGTTCCGCAGGTACCGTAGATGATGCAGGCCTATCTGTATAGGAATAGCAGTCTCACTACGGGTTCCGCAGATACCGTAGATGGTGCAGGCCTATCTGTATATGAATAGCAGTCTCACTACGGGTTCCACAGGTACCGTAGATGGTGGCAGCCTATCTGTATATGAATAGCAGTCTCACTACGGGTTCCGCAGATACCGTAGATGGTGCCGGCCTATATGTATATGAATAGCAGTCTCACTACGGGTTCCGCAGATACCGTAGATGGTGCCGGCCTATCTGTATATGAATCGCAGTCTCACTACGTGTTCCGCAGATAGCGTAGATGGTGCAGGTCTGTCTGTATATGAATAGCAGTCTCACTACGGGTTCCGCAGATACCGTAGATGGTACAGGCCTATCTGTATATGAATAGCAGTCTCACTACGGGTTCGGCAGATACCGTAGATGGTGCAGGCCTATCTGTATATGAATAGCAGTCTCACTACGGGTTCCGCAGATACCGTAGATGGTGCCGGCCTATCTGTATATGAATAGCAGTCTCACTACGGGTTCCGCAGATACCGTAGATGGTGCCGGCCTATCTGTATATGAATAGCACTCTCACTACGGGTTCCGCAGATACCGTAGATGGTGCCGGCCTATCTGTATATGAATAGCAGTCTCACTACGGCTTCCGCAGGTACCGTAGATGGTGCCGACCTATCTGTATATGAATAGCAGTCTCACTACGGGTTCCGCAGGTACTGTAGATGGTGCCGGCCTATCTGTATATGAATAGCAGTCTCACTACGTGTTCCGCAGATACCGTAGATGGTGCCGGCCTATCTGTATATGAATAGCAGTCTCACTACGTATTCCGCAGGTACCGTAGATGGTGCAGGCCTATCTGTATATGAATAGCAGTCTCACTACGGGTTCCGCAGATACCGTAGATGGTGCAGGTCTGTCTGTTTATGAATAGCAGTCTCACTACGGGTTCCGCAGATACCGTAGATGGTGCAGGCCTATCTGTATATGAATAGCAGTCTCACTACGGGTTCCGCAGATACCGTAGATGGTGCCGGCCTATCTGTATATGAATAGCAGTCTCACTACGGGTTCCGCAGATACCGTAGAGGGTGCCGGCCTATCTGTACGTGAATAGCAGTCTCACTACGGGTTCCGCAGATACCGTAGATGGTGCCGGCCTATCTGTATATGAATAGCAGTCTCACTACGGGTTCCGCAGATACCGTAGATGGTGCAGGTCTGTCTGTATATGAATAGCAGTCTCACTACGTGTTCCGCAGATACCGTAGATGGTGCCGGCCTATCTGTATATGAATAGCAGTCTCACTACGTGTTCCGCAGATACCGTAGATGGTGCCGGCCTATCTGTATATGAATAGCAGTCTCACTACGGGTTCCGCAGATACCGTAGAGGGTGCCGGCCTATCTGTACGTGAATAGCAGTCTCACTACGGGTTCCGCAGATACCGTAGATGGTGCCGGCCTATCTGTATATGAATAGCAGTCTCACTACGGGTTCCGCAGATACCGTAGATGGTGCAGGTCTGTCTGTTTATGAATAGCAGTCTCACTACGGGTTCCGCAGATACCGTAGATGGTGCAGGCCTATCTGTATATGAATAGCAGTCTCACTACGGGTTCCGCAGATACCGTAGATGGTGCAGGCCTATCTGTATATGAATAGCAGTCTCACTACGTGTTCCGCAGGTACCGTAGAGGGTGCCGGCCTATCTGTACGTGAATAGCAGTCTCACTACGTGTTCCGCAGATACCGTAGATGGTGGCAGCCTATCTGTATATGAATAGCAGTCTCACTACGGGTTCCGCAGATACCGTAGATGGTGCCGACCTATCTGTATATGAATAGCAGTCTCACTACGTGTTCCGCAGATACCGTAGATGGTGCAGGCCTATCTGTATATGAATAGCAGTCTCACTACAGGTTCCGCAGATACCGTAGATGGTGCAGGCCTATCTGTATATGAATAGCAGTCTCACTACGTGTTCCGCAGATACCGTAGATGGTGCAGGCCTATCTGTATATGAATAGCAGTCTCACTACGTGTTCCTCAGATACCGTAGATGGTGCCGGCCTATCTGTATATGAATAGCAGTCTCACTACGGGTTCCGCAGATACCGTAGATGGTGCAGGCCTATCTGTATATGAATAGCAGTGTCACTACGCGTTACGCAGATACCGTAGATGGTGCAGGCCTATCTGTATATGAATAGCAGTCTCACTACGTGTTCCGCAGGTACCGTAGAGGGTGCCGGCCTATCTGTACGTGAATAGCAGTCTCACTACGTGTTCCGCAGATACCGTAGATGGTGGCAGCCTATCTGTATATGAATAGCAGTCTCACTACGGGTTCCGCAGATACCGTAGATGGTGCCGACCTATCTGTATATGAATAGCAGTCTCACTACGTGTTCCGCAGATACCGTAGATGGTGCAGGCCTATCTGTATATGAATAGCAGTCTCACTAAGGCTTCCGCAGATACCGTAGATGGTGCCGGCCTATCTGTATATGAATAGCAGTCTCACTACGTGTTCCGCAGGTACCGTAGATGGTGCAGGCCTATCTGTATATGAATAGCAGTCTCACTAAGGCTTCCGCAGATACCGTAGATGGTGCCGGCCTATCTGTATATGAATAGCAGTCTCACTACGTGTTCCGCAGATACCGTAGATGGTGCCGGCCTATCTGTATATGAATAGCAGTCTCACTACGTGTTCCGCAGATACCGTAGATGGTGCAGGCCTATCTGTATATGAATAGCAGTCTCACTACGGGTTCCGCAGATACCGTAGAGGGTGCCGGCCTATCTGTATATGAATAGCAGTCTCACTACGTGTTCCGCAGATACCGTAGATGGTGCCGGCCTATCTGTATATGAATAGCAGTCTCACTACGTGTTCCGCAGATACCGTAGATGGTGCCGGCCTATCTGTATATGAATAGCAGTCTCACTAAGGCTTCCGCAGATACCGTAGATGGTGCCGGCCTATCTGTATATGAATAGCAGTCTCACTATGTGTTCCGCAGATACCGTAGATGGTGCCGGCCTATCTGTATATGAATAGCAGTCTCACTACGTGTTCCGCAGATACCGTAGATGGTGCAGGCCTATCTGTATATGAATAGCAGTCTCACTACGTGTTCCGCAGGTACCGTAGAGGGTGCCGGCCTATCTGTACGTGAATAGCAGTCTCACTACGTGTTCCGCAGATACCGTAGATGGTGGCAGCCTATCTGTATATGAATAGCAGTCTCACTACGGGTTCCGCAGATACCGTAGATGGTGCCGACCTATCTGTATATGAATAGCAGTCTCACTACGTGTTCCGCAGATACCGTAGATGGTGCCGACCTATCTGTATATGAATAGCAGTCTCACTACGTGTTCCGCAGATACCGTAGATGGTGCAGGCCTATCTGTATATGAATAGCAGTCTCACTAAGGCTTCCGCAGATACCGTAGATGGTGCCGGCCTATCTGTATATGAATAGCAGTCTCACTACGGGTTCCGCAGATACCGTAGATGGTGCCGGCCTATCTGTATATGAATAGCAGTCTCACTACGGGTTCCGCAGATACCGTAGATGGTGCAGGCCTATCTGTATATGAATAGCAGTCTCACTACGTGTTCCGCATGTACCGTAGATGGTGCCGGCCTATCTGTATAGGAATAGCAGTCTCACTACGGGTTCCGCAGATACCGTAGATGGTGCAGGCCTTTCTCTATATGAATAGCAGTCTCACTACGTGTTCCGCAGATACCGTAGATGGTGCAGGCCTATCTGTATATGAATAGCAGTCTCACTACGTATTCCGCAGATACCGTAGAGGGTGCCGGCCTATCTGTACATGAATAGCAGTCTCACTACGTGTTCCGCAGATACCGTAGATGGTGCAGGCCTATCTGTATATGAATAGCAGTCTCACTACTGGTTCCGCAGGTACCGTAGATGGTGCCGGCCTATCTGTATATGAATATCAGTCTCGCTACGGGTTCCGCAGATACCGTAGATGGTGCCGGCCTATCTGTATATGAATAGCAGTCTCACTACGGGTTCCGCAGGTACCGTAGATGGTGTCGGCCTATCTGTATATGAATAGCAGTCTCACTACAGGTTCCGCAGATACCGTAGATGGGGCCAGCCTATCTGTATAGGAATAGCAGTCTCACTACGGGTTCCGCAGATACCGTAGAGGGTGCCGGCCTATCTGTATATGAATAGCAGTCTCACTACGTGTTCCGCAGATACCGTAGATGGTGTCAGCCTATCTGTATATGAATAGCAGTCTCACTATGGGTTCCGCAGATACCGTAGATGGTGCAGGCCTATCTGTATAGGAATAGCAGTCTCACTACGGGTTCCGCAGATACCGTAGATGGTGCCGGCCTATCTGTATATGAATAGCAGTCTCACTACGGGTTCCGCAGATACCGTAGATGGTGCAGGCCTATCTGTATATGAATAGCAGTCTCACTACGTGTTCCGCAGATACCGTAGATGGTGTCAGCCTATCTGTATATGAATAGCAGTCTCACTACGGGTTCCGCAGATACCGTAGATGGTTCCGGCCTATCTGTATATGAATAGCAGTCTCACTACGGGTTCCGCAGATACCGTAGATGGTGCAGGCCTATCTGTATATGAATAGCAGTCTCACTACGTGTTCCGCAGGTATCGTAGATGGTGCCGGCCTTTCTGTATATGAATAGCAGTCTCACTACGTGTTCCGCAGATACCGTAGATGGTGCAGGCCTATCTGTATATGAATAGCAGTCTCACTACGTATTCCGCAGATACCGTAGAGGGTGCCGGCCTATCTGTACATGAATAGCAGTCTCACTACGTGTTCCGCAGGTACCGTAGATGGTGCAGGCCTATCTGTATATGAATAGCAGTCTCACTAAGGCTTCCGCAGATACCGTAGATGGTGCCGGCCTATCTGTATATGAATAGCAGTCTCACTACGTGTTCCGCAGATACCGTAGATGGTGCCGGCCTATCTGTATATGAATAGCAGTCTCACTACGTGTTCCGCAGATACCGTAGATGGTGCAGGCCTATCTGTATATGAATAGCAGTCTCACTACGGGTTCCGCAGATACCGTAGAGGGTGCCGGCCTATCTGTATATGAATAGCAGTCTCACTACGTGTTCCGCAGATACCGTAGATGGTGCCGGCCTATCTGTATATGAATAGCAGTCTCACTACGTGTTCCGCAGATACCGTAGATGGTGCCGGCCTATCTGTATATGAATAGCAGTCTCACTAAGGCTTCCGCAGATACCGTAGATGGTGCCGGCCTATCTGTATATGAATAGCAGTCTCACTATGTGTTCCGCAGATACCGTAGATGGTGCCGGCCTATCTGTATATGAATAGCAGTCTCACTACGTGTTCCGCAGATACCGTAGATGGTGCAGGCCTATCTGTATATGAATAGCAGTCTCACTACGTGTTCCGCAGGTACCGTAGAGGGTGCCGGCCTATCTGTACGTGAATAGCAGTCTCACTACGTGTTCCGCAGATACCGTAGATGGTGGCAGCCTATCTGTATATGAATAGCAGTCTCACTACGGGTTCCGCAGATACCGTAGATGGTGCCGACCTATCTGTATATGAATAGCAGTCTCACTACGTGTTCCGCAGATACCGTAGATGGTGCCGACCTATCTGTATATGAATAGCAGTCTCACTACGTGTTCCGCAGATACCGTAGATGGTGCAGGCCTATCTGTATATGAATAGCAGTCTCACTAAGGCTTCCGCAGATACCGTAGATGGTGCCGGCCTATCTGTATATGAATAGCAGTCTCACTACGGGTTCCGCAGATACCGTAGATGGTGCCGGCCTATCTGTATATGAATAGCAGTCTCACTACGGGTTCCGCAGATACCGTAGATGGTGCAGGCCTATCTGTATATGAATAGCAGTCTCACTACGTGTTCCGCATGTACCGTAGATGGTGCCGGCCTATCTGTATAGGAATAGCAGTCTCACTACGGGTTCCGCAGATACCGTAGATGGTGCAGGCCTTTCTCTATATGAATAGCAGTCTCACTACGTGTTCCGCAGATACCGTAGATGGTGCAGGCCTATCTGTATATGAATAGCAGTCTCACTACGTATTCCGCAGATACCGTACAGGGTGCCGGCCTATCTGTACATGAATAGCAGTCTCACTACGTGTTCCGCAGATACCGTAGATGGTGCAGGCCTATCTGTATATGAATAGCAGTCTCACTACTGGTTCCGCAGGTACCGTAGATGGTGCCGGCCTATCTGTATATGAATATCAGTCTCGCTACGGGTTCCGCAGATACCGTAGATGGTGCCGGCCTATCTGTATATGAATAGCAGTCTCACTACGGGTTCCGCAGGTACCGTAGATGGTGTCGGCCTATCTGTATATGAATAGCAGTCTCACTACAGGTTCCGCAGATACCGTAGATGGGGCCAGCCTATCTGTATAGGAATAGCAGTCTCACTACGGGTTCCGCAGATACCGTAGAGGGTGCCGGCCTATCTGTATATGAATAGCAGTCTCACTACGTGTTCCGCAGATACCGTAGATGGTGTCAGCCTATCTGTATATGAATAGCAGTCTCACTATGGGTTCCGCAGATACCGTAGATGGTGCAGGCCTATCTGTATAGGAATAGCAGTCTCACTACGGGTTCCGCAGATACCGTAGATGGTGCCGGCCTATCTGTATATGAATAGCAGTCTCACTACGGGTTCCGCAGATACCGTAGATGGTGCAGGCCTATCTGTATATGAATAGCAGTCTCACTACGTGTTCCGCAGATACCGTAGATGGTGTCAGCCTATCTGTATATGAATAGCAGTCTCACTACGGGTTCCGCAGATACCGTAGATGGTTCCGGCCTATCTGTATATGAATAGCAGTCTCACTACGGGTTCCGCAGATACCGTAGATGGTGCAGGCCTATCTGTATATGAATAGCAGTCTCACTACGTGTTCCGCAGGTATCGTAGATGGTGCCGGCCTTTCTGTATATGAATAGCAGTCTCACTACGTGTTCCGCAGATACCGTAGATGGTGCAGGCCTATCTGTATATGAATAGCAGTCTCACTACGTATTCCGCAGATACCGTAGAGGGTGCCGGCCTATCTGTACATGAATAGCAGTCTCACTACGTGTTCCGCAGATACCGTAGATGGTGCAGGCCTATCTGTATATGAATAGCAGTCTCACTACGTATTCCGCAGATACCGTAGATGGTGCCGGCCTATCTGTATATGAATAGCAGTCTCACTACGGGTTCCGTAGATACCGTAGATGGCGGCTACCTATCTGTATATGAATAGCAGTCTCACTACGGGTTCGGCAGATACCGTAGATGGTGCCGGCCTATCTGTATATGAATAGCAGTCTCACTACGGGTTCCGCAGATACCGTAGATGGTGTCGGCCTATCTGTATATGAATAGCAGTCTCACTACGGGTTCCGCAGATACCGTAGATGGTGCAGGCCTACCTGTATATGAATAGCTGTCTCAATAAGGGTTCCGCAGATACCGTAGATGGTGCCGGCCTATCTGTATATGAATAGCAGTCTCACTACGGGTTCCGCAGATACCGTAGATGGTGTCGGCCTATCTGTATATGAATAGCAGTCTCACTACGGGTTCCGCAGATACCGTAGATGGTGCAGGCCTACCTGTATATGAATAGCTGTCTCAATAAGGGTTCCGCAGATACCGTAGATGGTGCCGGCCTTTCTGTATATGAATAGCAGTCTCACTACGGGTTCCGCAGATACCGTAGATGGTGCCGGCCTATCTGCATATGAATAGCAGTCTCACTAAGGGTTCCGCAGATACCGTAGATGGTGCCGGCCTATCTGTATATGAATAGCAGTCTCACTACAGGTTCCGCAGGTACCGTAGAGGGTGCAGGCCTATCTGTATATGAATAGCAGTCTCACTACGGGTTCCGCAGATACCGTAGATGGTGGCAGCCTATCTGTATATGAATAGCAGTCTCACTACGGGTTCCGCAGATACCGTAGAGGGTGCCGGCCTATCTGTACATGAATAGCAGTCTCACTACGTGTTCCGCAGATACCGTAGATGGTGCAGGCCTATCTGTATATGAATAGCAGTCTCACTACTGGTTCCGCAGGTACCGTAGATGGTGCCGGCCTATCTGTATATGAATAGCAGTCTCACTACGGGTTCCGCAGGTACCGTAGATGGTGCAGGCCTATCTGTATATGAATAGCAGTCTCACTACGGGTTCCGCAGATACCGTAGATGTTGCAGGTCTGTCTGCATATGAATAGCTGTCTCAATAAGGGTTCCGCAGATACCGTAGATGGTGCAGGTCTGTCTGTTTATGAATAGCAGTCTCACTACGGGTTCCGCAGATACCGTAGAGGGTGCCGGCCTATCTGTATATGAATAGCAGTCTCACTACATGTTCCGCAGATACCGTAGATGGTGCAGGCCTATCTGTATATGAATAGCAGTCTCACTACGGGTTCTGCAGATACCGTAGATGGTACAGGCCTATCTGTATATGAATAGCAGTCTCACTACGGGTTCCGCAGATACCGTAGATGGTGCAGGTCTGTCTGTATATGAATAGCTGTCTCAATAAGGGTTCCGCAGATACCGTAGATGGTGCAGGTCTGTCTGTTTATGAATAGCAGTCTCACTACGGGTTCCGCAGATACCGTAGAGGGTGCCGGCCTATCTGTATATGAATAGCAGTCTCACTACGTGTTCCGCAGATACCGTAGATGGTGCAGGCCTATCTGTATATGAATAGCAGTCTCACTACTGGTTCCGCAGATACCGTAGATGGTGCAGGCCTATCTGCATATGAATAGCAGTCTCACTACGGGTTCCGCAGATACCGTAGATGGTGCCGGCCTATCTGCATATGAATAGCAGTCTCACTACGGGTTCCGCAGATACCGTAGATGGTGCCGGCCTATCTGCATATGAATAGCAGTCTCACTACGGGTTCCGCAGGTACCGTAGATGGTGCAGGCCTATCTGTATATGAATAGCAGTCTCACTACGGGTTCCGCAGATACCGTAGATGGTGCAGGTCTGTCTGTATATGAATAGCTGTCTCAATAAGGGTTCCGCAGATACCGTAGATGGTGCAGGTCTGTCTGTTTATGAATAGCAGTCTCACTACGGGTTCCGCAGATACCGTAGAGGGTGCCGGCCTATCTGTATATGAATAGCAGTCTCACTACGTGTTCCGCAGATACCGTAGATGGTGCAGGCCTATCTGTATATGAATAGCAGTCTCACTACGGGTTCCGCAGATACCGTAGATGGTACAGGCCTATCTGTATATGAATAGCAGTCTCACTACGGGTTCCGCAGATACCGTAGATGGTGCAGGTCTGTCTGTATATGAATAGCTGTCTCAATAAGGGTTCCGCAGATACCGTAGATGGTGCAGGTCTGTCTGTTTATGAATAGCAGTCTCACTACGGGTTCCGCAGATACCGTAGAGGGTGCCGGCCTATCTGTATATGAATAGCAGTCTCACTACGTGTTCCGCAGATACCGTAGATGGTGCAGGCCTATCTGTATATGAATAGCAGTCTCACTACGAGTTCCGCAGGTACTGTAGATGGTGTCGGCCTATCTGTATATGAATAGCAGTCTCACTACGTGTTCCGCAGATACCGTAGATGGTGCAGGCCTATCTGTATATGAATAGCAGTCTCACTACGAGTTCCGCAGGTACCGTAGATGGTGTCGGCCTATCTGTATATGAATAGCAGTCTCACTACGGATTCCGCAGGTACCGTTGATGGTGCAGGCCTATCTGTATATGAATAGCAGTCTCACTACTGGTTCCGCAGATACCGTAGATGGTGCAGGCCTATCTGTATATGAATAGAAGTCTCACTACCGATTCCGCAGATACCGTAGATGGTGTCGGCCTATCTGTATATGAATAGCAGTCTCACTACGGGTTCCGCAGATACCGTAGATGGTGCAGGCCTATATGTATATGAATAGCAGTCTCACTACGGGTTCCGCAGGTACCGTAGATGGTGTCGGCCTATCTGTATATGAATAGCAGTCTCACTATGGGTTCCGCAGATACCGTACATGGTGTCGGCCTATCTGTATATGAATAGCAGTCTCACTACGGGTTCCGCAGATACCGTACATGGTGTCGGCCTATCTGTATATGAATAGCAGTCTCACTACGGGTTCTGCAGATACCGTAGATGGTGCCGCCCTATCTGTATATGAATAGCAGTCTCACTACGGGTTCCGCAGATACCGTAGATGGTGCAGGCCTATCTGTATATGAATAGCAGTCTCACTACGGGTTCCGCAGGTACCGTAGATGGTGCAGGCCTATCTGTATATGAATAGCAGTCTCACTACTGGTTCCGCAGGTACCGTAGATGGTGCCGGCCTATCTGTACATGAATAGCAGTCTCACTACGTGTTCCGCAGATACCGTAGATGGTGCAGGCCTATCTGTATATGAATAGCAGTCTCACTACTGGTTCCGCAGGTACCGTAGATGGTGCCGGCCTATCTGTATATGAATATCAGTCTCGCTACGGGTTCCGCAGATACCGTAGATGGTGCCGGCCTATCTGTATATGAATAGCAGTCTCACTACGTGTTCCGCAGATACCGTAGATGGTGCAGGCCTATCTGTATATGAATAGCAGTCTCACTACGTATTCCGCAGATACCGTAGAGGGTGCCGGCCTATCTGTACATGAATAGCAGTCTCATTACGTGTTCCGCAGATACCGTAGATGGTGCAGGCCTATCTGTATATGAATAGCAGTCTCACTACTGGTTCCGCAGGTACCGTAGATGGTGCCGGCCTATCTGTATATGAATATCAGTCTCGCTACGGGTTCCGCAGATACCGTAGATGGTGCCGGCCTATCTGTATATGAATAGCAGTCTCACTACGGGTTCCGCAGGTACCGTAGATGGTGTCGGCCTATCTGTATATGAATAGCAGTCTCACTACAGGTTCCGCAGATACCGTAGATGGGGCCAGCCTATCTGTATAGGAATAGCAGTCTCACTACGGGTTCCGCAGATACCGTAGAGGGTGCCGGCCTATCTGTATATGAATAGCAGTCTCACTACGTGTTCCGCAGATACCGTAGATGGTGTCAGCCTATCTGTATATGAATAGCAGTCTCACTATGGGTTCCGCAGATACCGTAGATGGTGCAGGCCTATCTGTATAGGAATAGCAGTCTCACTACGGGTTCCGCAGATACCGTAGATGGTGCCGGCCTATCTGTATATGAATAGCAGTCTCACTACGGGTTCCGCAGATACCGTAGATGGTGCAGGCCTATCTGTATATGAATAGCAGTCTCACTACGTGTTCCGCAGATACCGTAGATGGTGTCAGCCTATCTGTATATGAATAGCAGTCTCACTACGGGTTCCGCAGATACCGTAGATGGTTCCGGCCTATCTGTATATGAATAGCAGTCTCACTACGGGTTCCGCAGATACCGTAGATGGTGCAGGCCTATCTGTATATGAATAGCAGTCTCACTACGTGTTCCGCAGGTATCGTAGATGGTGCCGGCCTTTCTGTATATGAATAGCAGTCTCACTACGTGTTCCGCAGATACCGTAGATGGTGCAGGCCTATCTGTATATGAATAGCAGTCTCACTACGTATTCCGCAGATACCGTAGAGGGTGCCGGCCTATCTGTACATGAATAGCAGTCTCACTACGTGTTCCGCAGATACCGTAGATGGTGCAGGCCTATCTGTATATGAATAGCAGTCTCACTACGTATTCCGCAGATACCGTAGATGGTGCCGGCCTATCTGTATATGAATAGCAGTCTCACTACGGGTTCCGTAGATACCGTAGATGGCGGCTACCTATCTGTATATGAATAGCAGTCTCACTACGGGTTCGGCAGATACCGTAGATGGTGCCGGCCTATCTGTATATGAATAGCAGTCTCACTACGGGTTCCGCAGATACCGTAGATGGTGTCGGCCTATCTGTATATGAATAGCAGTCTCACTACGGGTTCCGCAGATACCGTAGATGGTGCAGGCCTACCTGTATATGAATAGCTGTCTCAATAAGGGTTCCGCAGATACCGTAGATGGTGCCGGCCTATCTGTATATGAATAGCAGTCTCACTACGGGTTCCGCAGATACCGTAGATGGTGTCGGCCTATCTGTATATGAATAGCAGTCTCACTACGGGTTCCGCAGATACCGTAGATGGTGCAGGCCTACCTGTATATGAATAGCTGTCTCACTAAGGGTTCCGCAGATACCGTAGATGGTGCCGGCCTTTCTGTATATGAATAGCAGTCTCACTACGGGTTCCGCAGATACCGTAGATGGTGCCGGCCTATCTGCATATGAATAGCAGTCTCACTAAGGGTTCCGCAGATACCGTAGATGGTGCCGGCCTATCTGTATATGAATAGCAGTCTCACTACAGGTTCCGCAGGTACCGTAGAGGGTGCAGGCCTATCTGTATAAGAATAGCAGTCTCACTACGGGTTCCGCAGATACCGTAGATGGTGGCAGCCTATCTGTATATGAATAGCAGTCTCACTACGGGTTCCGCAGATACCGTAGAGGGTGCCGGCCTATCTGTACATGAATAGCAGTCTCACTACGTGTTCCGCAGATACCGTAGATGGTGCAGGCCTATCTGTATATGAATAGCAGTCTCACTACTGGTTCCGCAGGTACCGTAGATGGTGCCGGCCTATCTGTATATGAATAGCAGTCTCACTACGGGTTCCGCAGGTACCGTAGATGGTGCAGGCCTATCTGTATATGAATAGCAGTCTCACTACGGGTTCCGCAGATACCGTAGATGGTGCAGGTCTGTCTGTATATGAATAGCTGTCTCAATAAGGGTTCCGCAGATACCGTAGATGGTGCAGGTCTGTCTGTTTATGAATAGCAGTCTCACTACGGGTTCCGCAGATACCGTAGAGGGTGCCGGCCTATCTGTATATGAATAGCAGTCTCACTACGTGTTCCGCAGATACCGTAGATGGTGCAGGCCTATCTGTATATGAATAGCAGTCTCACTACGGGTTCCGCAGATACCGTAGATGGTACAGGCCTATCTGTATATGAATAGCAGTCTCACTACGGGTTCCGCAGATACCGTAGATGGTGCAGGTCTGTCTGTATATGAATAGCTGTCTCAATAAGGGTTCCGCAGATACCGTAGATGGTGCAGGTCTGTCTGTTTATGAATAGCAGTCTCACTACGGGTTCCGCAGATACCGTAGAGGGTGCCGGCCTATCTGTATATGAATAGCAGTCTCACTACGTGTTCCGCAGATACCGTAGATGGTGCAGGCCTATCTGTATATGAATAGCAGTCTCATTACTGGTTCCGCAGGTACCGTAGATGGTGCAGGCCTATCTGCATATGAATAGCAGTCTCACTACGGGTTCCGCAGATACCGTAGATGGTGCCGGCCTATCTGCATATGAATAGCAGTCTCACTACGGGTTCCGCAGATACCGTAGATGGTGCCGGCCTATCTGCATATGAATAGCAGTCTCACTACGGGTTCCGCAGGTACCGTAGATGGTGCAGGCCTATCTGTATATGAATAGCAGTCTCACTACGGGTTCCGCAGATACCGTAGATGGTGCAGGTCTGTCTGTATATGAATAGCTGTCTCAATAAGGGTTCCGCAGATACCGTAGATGGTGCAGGTCTGTCTGTTTATGAATAGCAGTCTCACTACGGGTTCCGCAGATACCGTAGAGGGTGCCGGCCTATCTGTATATGAATAGCAGTCTCACTACGTGTTCCGCAGATACCGTAGATGGTGCAGGCCTATCTGTATATGAATATCAGTCTCACTACGGGTTCCGCAGATACCGTAGATGGTACAGGCCTATCTGTATATGAATAGCAGTCTCACTACGGGTTCCGCAGATACCGTAGATGGTGCAGGTCTGTCTGTATATGAATAGCTGTCTCAATAAGGGTTCCGCAGATACCGTAGATGGTGCAGGTCTGTCTGTTTATGAATAGCAGTCTCACTACGGGTTCCGCAGATACCGTAGAGGGTGCCGGCCTATCTGTATATGAATAGCAGTCTCACTACGTGTTCCGCAGATACCGTAGATGGTGCAGGCCTATCTGTATATGAATAGCAGTCTCACTACGAGTTCCGCAGGTACCGTAGATGGTGTCGGCCTATCTGTATATGAATAGCAGTCTCACTACGTGTTCCGCAGATACCGTAGATGGTGCAGGCCTATCTGTATATGAATAGCAGTCTCACTACGAGTTCCGCAGGTACCGTAGATGGTGTCGGCCTATCTGTATATGAATAGCAGTCTCACTACGGATTCCGCAGGTACCGTTGATGGTGCAGGCCTATCTGTATATGAATAGCAGTCTCACTACTGGTTCCGCAGATACCGTAGATGGTGCAGGCCTATCTGTATATGAATAGAAGTCTCACTACCGATTCCGCAGATACCGTAGATGGTGTCGGCCTATCTGTATATGAATAGCAGTCTCACTACGGGTTCCGCAGATACCGTAGATGGTGCAGGCCTATATGTATATGAATAGCAGTCTCACTACGGGTTCCGCAGGTACCGTAGATGGTGTCGGCCTATCTGTATATGAATAGCAGTCTCACTATGGGTTCCGCAGATACCGTATATGGTGTCGGCCTATCTGTATATGAATAGCAGTCTCACTACGGGTTCCGCAGATACCGTACATGGTGTAGGCCTATCTGTATATGAATAGCAGTCTCACTACGGGTTCTGCAGATACCGTAGATGGTGCCGCCCTATCTGTATATGAATAGCAGTCTCACTACGGGTTCCGCAGATACCGTAGATGGTGCAGGCCTATCTGTATATGAATAGCAGTCTCACTACGGGTTCCGCAGATACCGTAGATGGTGCCGGCCTATCTGTATATGAATAGCAGTCTCACTACGGGTTCCGCAGATACCGTAGATGGTGCAGGCCTATCTGTATATGAATCGCAGTCTCACTACGGGTTCCGCAGATACCGTAGATGGTACAGGCCTATCTGTATATGAATAGCAGTCTCACTACGGGTTCCACAGATACCGTAGATGGTGCCGGCCTATCTGTATATGAATAGCAGTCTCACTAAGGGTTCCGCAGATACCGTAGATGGTGCAGGCCTACCTGTATATGAATAGCTGTCTCCATAAGGGTTCCGTAGATACCGTAGATGGTGCCGGCCTATCTGTATATGAATAGCAGTCTCACTAAGGGTTCCGCAGATACCGTAGATGGTGCAGGCCTACCTGTATATGAATAGCTGTCTCCATAAGGGTTCCGCAGATACCGTAGATGGTGCAGGCCTATCTGTATATGAATAGCAGTCTCACTACGGGTTCCGCAGATACCGTAGATGGTACAGGCCTATCTGTATATGAATAGCAGTCTCACTACGGGTTCCGCAGATACCGTAGATGGTGCAGGCCTACCTGTATATGAATAGCTGTCTCAATAAGGGTTCCGCAGATACCGTAGATGGTGCAGGCCTATCTGTATATGAATAGCAGTCTCACTACGGGTTCCGCAGATACCGTAGATGGTGCCGGCCTATCTGTATATGAATAGCAGTCTCACTACGGGTTCCGCAGATACCGTAGATGGTGCAGGCCTATCTGCATATGAATAGCAGTCTCACTAAGGGTTCCGCAGATACCGTAGATGGTGCCGGCCTATCTGTATATGAATAGCAGTCTCACTACGGGTTCCGCAGATACCGTAGATGGTGCCGGCCTATCTGTATATGAATAGCTGTCTCAATAAGGGTTCCGCAGATACCGTAGATGGTACAGGCCTATCTGTATATGAATAGCAGTCTCACTACGGGTTCCACAGGTACCGTAGAGGGTGCAGGCCTATCTGTATATGAATAGCAGTCTCACTACGGGTTCCGCAGATACCGTAGATGGTGTCAGCCTATCTGTATATGAATAGCAGTCTCACTACGGGTTCCGCAGATACCGTAGATGGTGCAGGCCTATCTGTATATGAATAGCAGTCTCCCTACTGGTTCCGCAGGTACCGTAGATGGTGCCGGCCTATCTGTACATGAATAGCAGTCTCAATAAGGGTTCCGCAGATACCGTAGATGGTGCAGGCCTATCTGTATATGAATAGCAGTCTCACTACGGGTTCCGCAGTTACCGTAGATGGTGGCAGCCTATCTGTATATGAATAGCAGTCTCACTACGGGTTCCGCAGATACCGTAGATGGTGTCGGCCTATATGTATATGAATAGCAGTCTCACTACGGGTTCCGCAGATACCGTAGATGGTGCCGGCCTATCTGTATATGAATAGAAGTCTCACTACCGATTCCGCAGATACCGTAGATGGTGTCGGCCTATCTGTATATGAATAGCAGTCTCACTACGGGTTCCGCAGATACCGTAGATGGTGCAGGCCTATATGTATATGAATAGCAGTCTCACTACGGGTTCCGCAGGTACCGTAGATGGTGTCGGCCTATCTGTATATGAATAGCAGTCTCACTATGGGTTCCGCAGATACCGTATATGGTGTCGGCCTATCTGTATATGAATAGCAGTCTCACTACGGGTTCCGCAGATACCGTACATGGTGTAGGCCTATCTGTATATGAATAGCAGTCTCACTACGGGTTCTGCAGATACCGTAGATGGTGCCGCCCTATCTGTATATGAATAGCAGTCTCACTACGGGTTCCGCAGATACCGTAGATGGTGCAGGCCTATCTGTATATGAATAGCAGTCTCACTACGGGTTCCGCAGATACCGTAGATGGTGCCGGCCTATCTGTATATGAATAGCAGTCTCACTACGGGTTCCGCAGATACCGTAGATGGTGCAGGCCTATCTGTATATGAATCGCAGTCTCACTACGGGTTCCGCAGATACCGTAGATGGTACAGGCCTATCTGTATATGAATAGCAGTCTCACTACGGGTTCCACAGATACCGTAGATGGTGCCGGCCTATCTGTATATGAATAGCAGTCTCACTAAGGGTTCCGCAGATACCGTAGATGGTGCAGGCCTACCTGTATATGAATAGCTGTCTCCATAAGGGTTCCGTAGATACCGTAGATGGTGCCGGCCTATCTGTATATGAATAGCAGTCTCACTAAGGGTTCCGCAGATACCGTAGATGGTGCAGGCCTACCTGTATATGAATAGCTGTCTCCATAAGGGTTCCGCAGATACCGTAGATGGTGCAGGCCTATCTGTATATGAATAGCAGTCTCACTACGGGTTCCGCAGATACCGTAGATGGTACAGGCCTATCTGTATATGAATAGCAGTCTCACTACGGGTTCCGCAGATACCGTAGATGGTGCAGGCCTACCTGTATATGAATAGCTGTCTCAATAAGGGTTCCGCAGATACCGTAGATGGTGCAGGCCTATCTGTATATGAATAGCAGTCTCACTACGGGTTCCGCAGATACCGTAGATGGTGCCGGCCTATCTGTATATGAATAGCAGTCTCACTACGGGTTCCGCAGATACCGTAGATGGTGCAGGCCTATCTGCATATGAATAGCAGTCTCACTAAGGGTTCCGCAGATACCGTAGATGGTGCCGGCCTATCTGTATATGAATAGCAGTCTCACTACGGGTTCCGCAGATACCGTAGATGGTGCCGGCCTATCTGTATATGAATAGCTGTCTCAATAAGGGTTCCGCAGATACCGTAGATGGTACAGGCCTATCTGTATATGAATAGCAGTCTCACTACGGGTTCCACAGGTACCGTAGAGGGTGCAGGCCTATCTGTATATGAATAGCAGTCTCACTACGGGTTCCGCAGATACCGTAGATGGTGTCAGCCTATCTGTATATGAATAGCAGTCTCACTACGGGTTCCGCAGATACCGTAGATGGTGCAGGCCTATCTGTATATGAATAGCAGTCTCCCTACTGGTTCCGCAGGTACCGTAGATGGTGCCGGCCTATCTGTACATGAATAGCAGTCTCAATAAGGGTTCCGCAGATACCGTAGATGGTGCAGGCCTATCTGTATATGAATAGCAGTCTCACTACGGGTTCCGCAGTTACCGTAGATGGTGGCAGCCTATCTGTATATGAATAGCAGTCTCACTACGGGTTCCGCAGATACCGTAGATGGTGTCGGCCTATATGTATATGAATAGCAGTCTCACTACGGGTTCCGCAGATACCGTAGATGGTGCCGGCCTATCTGTATATGAATCGCAGTCTCACTACGTGTTCCGCAGATACCGTAGATGGTGCAGGTCTGTCTGTATATGAATAGCAGTCTCACTACGGGTTCCGCAGATACCGTAGATGGTACAGGCCTATCTGTGTATGAATAGCAGTCTCACTACGGGTTCGGCAGATACCGTAGATGGTGCAGGCCTATCTGTATATGAATAGCAGTCTCACTACGGGTTCCGCAGAAACCGTAGATGGTGCCGGCCTATCTGTATATGAATAGCAGTCTCACTACGGGTTCCGCAGATACCGTAGATGGTGCCGGCCTATCTGTATATGAATAGCACTCTCACTACGGGTTCCGCAGATACCGTAGATGGTGCCGGCCTATCTGTATATGAATAGCAGTCTCACTACGGCTTCCGCAGGTACCGTAGATGGTGCCGGCCTATCTGTATATGAATAGCAGTCTCACTACGGGTTCCGCAGGTACTGTAGATGGTGCCGGCCTATCTGTATATGAATAGCAGTCTCACTACGTGTTCCGCAGATACCGTAGATGGTGCCGGCCTATCTGTATATGAATAGCAGTCTCACTACGTATTCCGCAGGTACCGTAGATGGTGCAGGCCTATCTGTATATGAATAGCAGTCTCACTACGGGTTCCGCAGATACCGTAGATGGTGCCGGCCTATCTGTATATGAATAGCAGTCTCACTACGGGTTCCGCAGATACCGTAGAGGGTGCCGGCCTATCTGTACGTGAATAGCAGTCTCACTACGGGTTCCGCAGATACCGTAGATGGTGCCGGCCTATCTGTATATGAATAGCAGTCTCACTACGGGTTCCGCAGATACCGTAGATGGTGCAGGTCTGTCTGTTTATGAATAGCAGTCTCACTACGGGTTCCGCAGATACCGTAGATGGTGCAGGCCTATCTGTATATGAATAGCAGTCTCACTACGGGTTCCGCAGATACCGTAGAGGGTGCCGGCCTATCTGTATATGAATAGCAGTCTCACTACGTGTTCCGCAGATACCGTAGATGGTGCAGGCCTTTCTGTATATGAATAGCAGTCTCACTACAGGTTCCGCAGATACCGTAGATGGTGCAGGCCTATCTGTATATGAATAGCAGTCTCACTACGTGTTCCGCAGATACCGTAGATGGTGCAGGCCTATCTGTATATGAATAGCAGTCTCACTACAGGTTCCGCAGATACCGTAGATGGTGCAGGCCTATCTGTATATGAATAGCAGTCTCACTACGTGTTCCGCAGATACCGTAGATGGTGCAGGCCTATCTGTATATGAATAGCAGTCTCACTACGTGTTCCTCAGATACCGTAGATGGTGCCGGCCTATCTGTATATGAATAGCAGTCTCACTACGGGTTCCGCAGATACCGTAGATGGTGCAGGCCTATCTGTATATGAATAGCAGTCTCACTACGGGTTCCGCAGATACCGTAGATGGTGCAGGCCTATCTGTATATGAATAGTCTCACTACGTGTTTTCCGCAGGTACCGTATATGGTGCAGACCTATCTGTATATGAATAGCAGTGTCACTACGCGTTACGCAGATACCGTAGATGGTGCAGGCCTATCTGTATATGAATAGCAGTCTCACTACGTGTTCCGCAGGTACCGTAGAGGGTGCCGGCCTATCTGTACGTGAATAGCAGTCTCACTACGTGTTCCGCAGATACCGTAGATGGTGGCAGCCTATCTGTATATGAATAGCAGTCTCACTACGGGTTCCGCAGATACCGTAGATGGTGCCGACCTATCTGTATATGAATAGCAGTCTCACTACGTGTTCCGCAGATACCGTAGATGGTGCAGGCCTATCTGTATATGAATAGCAGTCTCACTAAGGCTTCCGCAGATACCGTAGATGGTGCCGGCCTATCTGTATATGAATAGCAGTCTCACTACGTGTTCCGCAGGTACCGTAGATGGTGCAGGCCTATCTGTATATGAATAGCAGTCTCACTAAGGCTTCCGCAGATACCGTAGATGGTGCCGGCCTATCTGTATATGAATAGCAGTCTCACTACGTGTTCCGCAGATACCGTAGATGGTGCCGGCCTATCTGTATATGAATAGCAGTCTCACTACGTGTTCCGCAGATACCGTAGATGGTGCAGGCCTATCTGTATATGAATAGCAGTCTCACTACGGGTTCCGCAGATACCGTAGATGGTGCCGGCCTATCTGTATATGAATAGCTGTCTCAATAAGGGTTCCGCAGATACCATAGATGGTGCCGGCCTATCTGTATATAAATAGCAGTCTCACTACGGGTTCCGCAGATACCGTAGATGGTGCCGGCCTATCTGTATATAAATAGCAGTCTCACTACGGGTTCCGCAGATACCGTAGAGGGTGCCGGCCTATCTGTATATGAATAGCAGTCTCACTACGTGTTCCGCAGGTACCGTAGATGGTGCCGGCCTATCTGTATAGGAATAGCAGTCTCACTACGGGTTCCGCAGATACCGTAGATGGTGCAGGCCTTTCTGTATATGAATAGCAGTCTCACTACGTGTTCCGCAGATACCGTAGATGGTGCAGGCCTATCTGTATATGAATAGCAGTCTCACTACGTATTCCGCAGATACCGTAGATGGTGCAGGCCTATCTGTATATGAATAGCAGTCTCACTACTGGTTCCGCAGGTACCGTAGATGGTGCCGGCCTATCTGTATATGAATATCAGTCTCGCTACGGGTTCCGCAGATACCGTAGATGGTGCCGGCCTATCTGTATATGAATAGCAGTCTCACTACGGGTTCCGCAGGTACCGTAGATGGTGTCGGCCTATCTGTATATGAATAGCAGTCTCACTACGGGTTCCGCAGATACCGTAGATGGGGCCAGCCTATCTGTATAGGAATAGCAGTCTCACTACGGGTTCCGCAGATACCGTAGATGGTGCAGACCTATCTGTATATGAATAGCAGTCTCACTACGTGTTCCGCAGGTACCGTAGATGGTGTCGGCCTTTCTGTATATGAATAGCAGTCTCACTACGTGTTCCGCAGATACCGTAGATGGTGCAGGCCTATCTGTATAGGAATAGCAGTCTCACTACGGGTTCCGCAGATACCGTAGATGGTGCCGGCCTATCTGTATATGAATAGCAGTCTCACTACGGGTTCCGCAGATACCGTAGATGGTGCAGGCCTATCTGTATATGAATAGCAGTCTCACTACGTGTTCCGCAGATACCGTAGATGGTGTCAGCCTATCTGTATATGAATAGCAGTCTCACTACGGGTTCCGCAGATACCGTAGATGGTGCAGGCCTATCTGTATATGAATAGCAGTCTCACTACGTGTTCCGCAGGTACCGTAGATGGTGTCGGCCTTTCTGTATATGAATAGCAGTCTCACTACGTGTTCCGCAGATACCGTAGATGGTGCAGGCCTATCTGTATATGAATAGCAGTCTCACTACGTATTCCGCAGATACCGTAGATGGTGCCGGCCTATCTGTATATGAATAGCAGTCTCACTACGGGTTCCGTAGATACCGTAGATGGCGGCTACCTATCTGTATATGAATAGCAGTCTCACTACGGGTTCGGCAGATACCGTAGATGGTGCCGGCCTATCTGTATATGAATAGCAGTCTCACTACGGGTTCCGCAGATACCGTAGATGGTGTCGGCCTATCTGTATATGAATAGCAGTCTCACTACGGGTTCCGCAGATACCGTAGATGGTGCCGGCCTATCTGTATATGAATAGCAGTCTCACTACGGGTTCCGCAGATACCGTAGATGGTGCCGGCCTATCTGTATATGAATAGCACTCTCACTACGGGTTCCGCAGATACCGTAGATGGTGCCGGCCTATCTGTATATGAATAGCAGTCTCACTACGGCTTCCGCAGGTACCGTAGATGGTGCCGGCCTATCTGTATATGAATAGCAGTCTCACTACGGGTTCCGCAGGTACTGTAGATGGTGCCAGCCTATCTGTATATGAATAGCAGTCTCACTACGTGTTCCGCAGATACCGTAGATGGTGCCGGCCTATCTGTATATGAATAGCAGTCTCACTACGTATTCCGCAGGTACCGTAGATGGTGCAGGCCTATCTGTATATGAATAGCAGTCTCACTACGGGTTCCGCAGATACCGTAGATGGTGCCGGCCTATCTGTATATGAATAGCAGTCTCACTACGGGTTCCGCAGATACCGTAGAGGGTGCCGGCCTATCTGTACGTGAATAGCAGTCTCACTACGGGTTCCGCAGATACCGTAGATGGTGCCGGCCTATCTGTATATGAATAGCAGTCTCACTACGGGTTCCGCAGATACCGTAGATGGTGCAGGTCTGTCTGTTTATGAATAGCAGTCTCACTACGGGTTCCGCAGATACCGTAGATGGTGCAGGCCTATCTGTATATGAATAGCAGTCTCACTACGGGTTCCGCAGATACCGTAGAGGGTGCCGGCCTATCTGTATATGAATAGCAGTCTCACTACGTGTTCCGCAGATACCGTAGATGGTGCAGGCCTTTCTGTATATGAATAGCAGTCTCACTACAGGTTCCGCAGATACCGTAGATGGTGCAGGCCTATCTGTATATGAATAGCAGTCTCACTACGTGTTCCGCAGATACCGTAGATGGTGCAGGCCTATCTGTATATGAATAGCAGTCTCACTACAGGTTCCGCAGATACCGTAGATGGTGCAGGCCTATCTGTATATGAATAGCAGTCTCACTACGTGTTCCGCAGATACCGTAGATGGTGCAGGCCTATCTGTATATGAATAGCAGTCTCACTACGTGTTCCTCAGATACCGTAGATGGTGCCGGCCTATCTGTATATGAATAGCAGTCTCACTACGGGTTCCGCAGATACCGTAGATGGTGCAGGCCTATCTGTATATGAATAGCAGTCTCACTACGGGTTCCGCAGATACCGTAGATGGTGCAGGCCTATCTGTATATGAATAGTCTCACTACGTGTTCCGCAGGTACCGTATATGGTGCAGACCTATCTGTATATGAATAGCAGTGTCACTACGCGTTACGCAGATACCGTAGATGGTGCAGGCCTATCTGTATATGAATAGCAGTCTCACTACGTGTTCCGCAGGTACCGTAGAGGGTGCCGGCCTATCTGTACGTGAATAGCAGTCTCACTACGTGTTCCGCAGATACCGTAGATGGTGGCAGCCTATCTGTATATGAATAGCAGTCTCACTACGGGTTCCGCAGATACCGTAGATGGTGCCGACCTATCTGTATATGAATAGCAGTCTCACTACGTGTTCCGCAGATACCGTAGATGGTGCAGGCCTATCTGTATATGAATAGCAGTCTCACTAAGGCTTCCGCAGATACCGTAGATGGTGCCGGCCTATCTGTATATGAATAGCAGTCTCACTACGTGTTCCGCAGGTACCGTAGATGGTGCAGGCCTATCTGTATATGAATAGCAGTCTCACTAAGGCTTCCGCAGATACCGTAGATGGTGCCGGCCTATCTGTATATGAATAGCAGTCTCACTACGTGTTCCGCAGATACCGTAGATGGTGCCGGCCTATCTGTATATGAATAGCAGTCTCACTACGTGTTCCGCAGATACCGTAGATGGTGCAGGCCTATCTGTATATGAATAGCAGTCTCACTACGGGTTCCGCAGATACCGTAGATGGTGCCGGCCTATCTGTATATGAATAGCTGTCTCAATAAGGGTTCCGCAGATACCATAGATGGTGCCGGCCTATCTGTATATAAATAGCAGTCTCACTACGGGTTCCGCAGATACCGTAGATGGTGCCGGCCTATCTGTATATAAATAGCAGTCTCACTACGGGTTCCGCAGATACCGTAGAGGGTGCCGGCCTATCTGTATATGAATAGCAGTCTCACTACGTGTTCCGCAGGTACCGTAGATGGTGCCGGCCTATCTGTATAGGAATAGCAGTCTCACTACGGGTTCCGCAGATACCGTAGATGGTGCAGGCCTTTCTGTATATGAATAGCAGTCTCACTACGTGTTCCGCAGATACCGTAGATGGTGCAGGCCTATCTGTATATGAATAGCAGTCTCACTACGTATTCCGCAGATACCGTAGAGGGTGCCGGCCTATCTGTACATGAATAGCAGTCTCACTACGTGTTCCGCAGATACCGTAGATGGTGCAGGCCTATCTGTATATGAATAGCAGTCTCACTACTGGTTCCGCAGGTACCGTAGATGGTGCCGGCCTATCTGTATATGAATATCAGTCTCGCTACGGGTTCCGCAGATACCGTAGATGGTGCCGGCCTATCTGTATATGAATAGCAGTCTCACTACGGGTTCCGCAGGTACCGTAGATGGTGTCGGCCTATCTGTATATGAATAGCAGTCTCACTACGGGTTCCGCAGATACCGTAGATGGGGCCAGCCTATCTGTATAGGAATAGCAGTCTCACTACGGGTTCCGCAGATACCGTAGAGGGTGCCGGCCTATCTGTATATGAATAGCAGTCTCACTACGTGTTCCGCAGATACCGTAGATGGTGTCGGCCTATCTGTATATGAATAGCAGTCTCACTATGGGTTCCGCAGATACCGTAGATGGTGCAGGCCTATCTGTATAGGAATAGCAGTCTCACTACGGGTTCCGCAGATACCGTAGATGGTGCCGGCCTATCTGTATATGAATAGCAGTCTCACTACGGGTTCCGCAGATACCGTAGATGGTGCAGGCCTATCTGTATATGAATAGCAGTCTCACTACGTGTTCCGCAGATACCGTAGATGGTGTCAGCCTATCTGTATATGAATAGCAGTCTCACTACGGGTTCCGCAGATACCGTAGATGGTGCAGGCCTATCTGTATATGAATAGCAGTCTCACTACGTGTTCCGCAGGTACCGTAGATGGTGCCGGCCTATCTGTATATGAATAGCAGTCTCACTACGGGTTCCGCAGATACCGTAGATGGTGCAGGCCTATCTGTATATGAATAGCAGTCTCACTACGTGTTCCGCAGATACCGTAGATGGTGTCAGCCTATCTGTATATGAATAGCAGTCTCACTACGGGTTCCGCAGATACCGTAGATGGTGCAGGCCTATCTGTATATGAATAGCAGTCTCACTACGTGTTCCGCAGGTACCGTAGATGGTGTCGGCCTTTCTGTATATGAATAGCAGTCTCACTACGTGTTCCGCAGATACCGTAGATGGTGCAGGCCTATCTCTATATGAATAGCAGTCTCACTACGTATTCCGCAGATACCGTAGATGGTGCCGGCCTATCTGTATATGAATAGCAGTCTCACTACGGGTTCCGTAGATACCGTAGATGGCGGCTACCTATCTGTATATGAATAGCAGTCTCACTACGGGTTCGGCAGATACCGTAGATGGTGCCGGCCTATCTGTATATGAATAGCAGTCTCACTACGGGTTCCGCAGATACCGTAGATGGTGTCGGCCTATCTGTATATGAATAGCAGTCTCACTACGGGTTCCGCAGATACCGTAGATGGTGCAGGCCTACCTGTATATGAATAGCTGTCTCAATAAGGGTTCCGCAGATACCGTAGATGGTGCCGGCCTATCTGTATAGGAATAGCAGTCTCACTACGGGTTCCGCAGATACCGTAGATGGTGCAGGCCTTTCTGTATATGAATAGCAGTCTCACTACGTGTCCGCAGATACCGTAGATGGTGCAGGCCTATCTGTATATGAATAGCAGTCTCACTACGTATTCCGCAGATACCGTAGAGGGTGCCGGCCTATCTGTACATGAATAGCAGTCTCACTACGTGTTCCGCAGATACCGCAGATGGTGCAGGCCTATCTGTATATGAATAGCAGTCTCACTACTGGTTCCGCAGGTACCGTAGATGGTGCCGGCCTATCTGTATATGAATATCAGTCTCGCTACGGGTTCCGCAGATACCGTAGATGGTGCCGGCCTATCTGTATATGAATAGCAGTCTCACTACGGGTTCCGCAGGTACCGTAGATGGTGTCGGCCTATCTGTATATGAATAGCAGTCTCACTACGGGTTCCGCAGATACCGTAGATGGGGCCAGCCTATCTGTATAGGAATAGCAGTCTCACTACGGGTTCCGCAGATACCGTAGAGGGTGCCGGCCTATCTGTATATGAATAGCAGTCTCACTACGTGTTCCGCAGATACCGTAGATGGTGTCAGCCTATCTGTATATGAATAGCAGTCTCACTACGTGTTCCGCAGATACCGTAGATGGTGTCAGCCTATCTGTATATGAATAGCAGTCTCACTACGGGTTCCGCAGATACCGTAGATGGTGCAGGCCTATCTGTATATGAATAGCAGTCTCACTACGTGTTCCGCAGGTACCGTAGATGGTGTCGGCCTTTCTGTATATGAATAGCAGTCTCACTACGTGTTCCGCAGATACCGTAGATGGTGCAGGCCTATCTGTATAGGAATAGCAGTCTCACTACGGGTTCCGCAGATACCGTAGATGGTGCCGGCCTATCTGTATATGAATAGCAGTCTCACTACGGGTTCCGCAGATACCGTAGATGGTGCAGGCCTATCTGTATATGAATAGCAGTCTCACTACGTGTTCCGCAGATACCGTAGATGGTGTCAGCCTATCTGTATATGAATAGCAGTCTCACTACGGGTTCCGCAGATACCGTAGATGGTGCAGGCCTATCTGTATATGAATAGCAGTCTCACTACGTGTTCCGCTGGTACCGTAGATGGTGTCGGCCTTTCTGTATATGAATAGCAGTCTCACTACGTGTTCCGCAGATACCGTAGATGGTGCAGGCCTATCTGTATATGAATAGCAGTCTCACTACGTATTCCGCAGATACCGTAGATGGTGCCGGCCTATCTGTATATGAATAGCAGTCTCACTACGGGTTCCGTAGATACCGTAGATGGCGGCTACCTATCTGTATATGAATAGCAGTCTCACTACGGGTTCGGCAGATACCGTAGATGGTGCCGGCCTATCTGTATATGAATAGCAGTCTCACTACGGGTTCCGCAGATACCGTAGATGGTGTCGGCCTATCTGTATATGAATAGCAGTCTCACTACGGGTTCCGCAGATACCGTAGATGGTGCAGGCCTACCTGTATATGAATAGCTGTCTCAATAAGGGTTCCGCAGATACCGTAGATGGTGCCGGCCTATCTGTATATGAATAGCAGTCTCACTACGGGTTCCGCAGATACCGTAGATGGTGTCGGCCTATCTGTATATGAATAGCAGTCTCACTACGGGTTCCGCAGATACCGTAGATGGTGCAGGCCTACCTGTATATGAATAGCTGTCTCAATAAGGGTTCCGCAGATACCGTAGATGGTGCCGGCCTTTCTGTATATGAATAGCAGTCTCACTACGGGTTCCGCAGATACCGTAGATGGTGCCGGCCTATCTGCATATGAATAGCAGTCTCACTAAGGGTTCCGCAGATACCGTAGATGGTGCCGGCCTATCTGTATATGAATAGCAGTCTCACTACAGGTTCCGCAGGTACCGTAGAGGGTGCAGGCCTATCTGTATATGAATAGCAGTCTCACTACTGGTTCCGCAGGTACCGTAGATGGTGCCGGCCTATCTGTATATGAATAGCAGTCTCACTACGGGTTCCGCAGGTACCGTAGATGGTGCCGACCTATCTGTACATGAATAGCAGTCTCACTACGTGTTCCGCAGATACCGTAGATGGTGCAGGTCTGTCTGTATATGAATAGCTGTCTCAATAAGGGTTCCGCAGATACCGTAGATGGTGCAGGTCTGTCTGTTTATGAATAGCAGTCTCACTACGGGTTCCGCAGATACCGTAGAGGGTGCCGGCCTATCTGTATATGAATAGCAGTCTCACTACGTGTTCCGCAGATACCGTAGATGGTGCAGGCCTATCTGTATATGAATAGCAGTCTCACTACGGGTTCCGCAGATACCGTAGATGGTACAGGCCTATCTGTATATGAATAGCAGTCTCACTACGGGTTCCGCAGATACCGTAGATGGTGCAGGTCTGTCTGTATATGAATAGCTGTCTCAATAAGGGTTCCGCAGATACCGTAGATGGTGCAGGTCTGTCTGTTTATGAATAGCAGTCTCACTACGGGTTCCGCAGATACCGTAGAGGGTGCCGGCCTATCTGTATATGAATAGCAGTCTCACTACGTGTACCGCAGATACCGTAGATGGTGCAGGCCTACCTGTATATGAATAGCAGTCTCACTACTGGTTCCGCAGGTACCGTAGATGGTGCAGGCCTATCTGCATATGAATAGCAGTCTCACTACGGGTTCCGCAGATACCGTAGATGGTGCCGGCCTATCTGCATATGAATAGCAGTCTCACTACGGGTTCCGCAGATACCGTAGATGGTGCCGGCCTATCTGCATATGAATAGCAGTCTCACTACGGGTTCCGCAGGTACCGTAGATGGTGCAGGCCTATCTGTATATGAATAGCAGTCTCACTATGGGTTCCGCAGATACCGTAGATGGTGCAGGTCTGTCTGTATATGAATAGCTGTCTCAATAAGGGTTCCGCAGATACCGTAGATGGTGCAGGTCTGTCTGTATATGAATAGCTGTCTCAATAAGGGTTCCGCAGATACCGTAGATGGTGCAGGTCTGTCTGTTTATGAATAGCAGTCTCACTACGGGTTCCGCAGGTACCGTAGATGGTGTCGGCCTATATGTATATGAATAGCAGTCTCACTACGGGTTCCGCAGATACCGTAGATGGTGCAGGCCTATCTGTATATGAATAGCAGTCTCACTACAGGTTCCGCAGATACCGTAGATGGTGTCGGCCTATCTGTATATGAATAGCAGTCTCACTACGGGTTCCGCAGGTACCGTAGATGGTGTCGGCCTATCTGTATATGAATAGCAGTCTCACTACGGATTCCGCAGGTACCGTAGATGGTGCAGGCCTATCTGTATATGAATAGCAGTCTCACTACTGGTTCCGCAGATACCGTAGATGGTGCAGGCCTATCTGTATATGAATAGAAGTCTCACTACCGATTCCGCAGATACCGTAGATGGTGTCGGCCTATCTGTATATGAATAGCAGTCTCACTACGGGTTCCGCAGATACCGTAGATGGTGCAGGCCTATATGTATATGAATAGCAGTCTCACTACGGGTTCCGCAGGTACCGTAGATGGTGTCGGCCTATCTGTATATGGATAGCAGTCTCACTATGGGTTCCGCAGATACCGTACATGGTTTCGGCCTATCTGTATATGAATAGCAGTCTCACTACGGGTTCCGCAGATACCGTACATGGTGTCGGCCTATCTGTATATGAATAGCAGTCTCACTACGGGTTCTGCAGATACCGTAGATGGTGCCGCCCTATCTGTATATGAATAGCAGTCTCACTACGGGTTCCGCAGATACCGTAGATGGTGCAGGCCTATCTGTATATGAATAGCAGTCTCACTACGGGTTCCGCAGATACCGTAGATGGTGCCGGCCTATCTGTATATGAATAGCAGTCTCACTACGGGTTCCACAGATACCGTAGATGGTGCCGGCCTATCTGTATATGAATAGCAGTCTCACTACGGGTTCCACAGATACCGTAGATGGTGCCGGCCTATCTGTATATGAATAGCAGTCTCACTACGGGTTCCACAGACACCGTAGAGGGTGCAGATCTATCTGTATATGAATAGCAGTCTCACTACGGGTTCCGCAGGTACCGTAGAGGGTGCAGGCCTATCTGTATATGAATAGCAGTCTCACTACAGGTTCCGCAGATACCGTAGATGGTGCAGGCCTATCTGTATATGAATAGCAGTCTCACTACGGGTTCCGCAGATACCGTAGATGGTGGCAGCCTATCTGTATATGAATAGCAGTCTCACTACGGGTTCCGCAGGTACCGTAGATGGTGCCGGCCTATCTGTATATGAATAGCAGTCTCACTACGGGTTCCGCAGATACCGTAGATGGTGCCGGCCTATCTGTATATGAATAGCAGTCTCACTACGGGTTCCGCAGATACCGTAGATGGTGCCGGCCTATCTGTATATGAATAGCAGTCTCACTACGGGTTCCGCAGATACCGTAGATGGTGCCGGCCTATCTGTATATGAATAGCAGTCTCACTACTGGTTCTGCAGGTACCGTAGATGGTGCAGGTCTGTCTGTATATGAATAGCAGTCTCACTACGGGTTCCGCAGATACCGTAGATGGTGCCGGCCTATCTGTATATGAATAGCAGTCTCACTACAGGTTCCGCAGGTACCGTAGATGGTGCAGGTCTGTCTGTATATGAATAGCAGTCTCACTACGGGTTCCGCAGATACCGTAGATGGTGCCGGCCTATATGTATATGAATAGCAGTCTCACTACGGGTTCCGCAGATACCGTAGATGGTGCAGGCCTATCTGTATATGAATCGCAGTCTCACTACGTGTTCCGCAGATAGCGTAGATGGTGCAGGTCTGTCTGTATATGAATAGCAGTCTCACTACGGGTTCCGCAGATAGCGTAGATGGTGCCGGCCTATCTGTATATGAATAGCAGTCTCACTACGTGTTCCGCAGGTACCGTAGATGGTGGCAGCCTATCTGTATATGAATAGCAGTCTCACTACGTGTTCCGCAGGTACCGTAGATGGTGGCAGCCTATCTGTATATGAATAGCAGTCTCACTACGGGTTCCGCAGATACCGTAGATGGTGCCGGCCTATATGTATATGAATAGCAGTCTCACTACGGGTTCCGCAGATACCGTAGATGGTGCCGGCCTATATGTATATGAATAGCAGTCTCACTACGGGTTCCGCAGATACCGTAGATGGTGCAGGTCTATCTGTATATGAATAGCAGTCTCACTACGGGTTCCGCAGATACCATAGATGGTGCCGGCCTATCTGTATATGAATAGCAGTCTCACTACGGGTTCCGCAGATACCGTAGATGGTGCCGGCCTATCTGTATATGAATAGCAGTCTCGCTACGGGTTCCGCAGATACCGTAGATGGTGTCAGCCTATCTGTATATGAATAGCAGTCTCACTACAGGTTCCGCAGATACCGTTGATGGTGCAGGCCTATCTGTATATGAATCGCAGTCTCACTATGGGTTCCGCAGGTACCGTAGATGGTGCCGGCCTATCTGTATATGAATAGCAGTCTCACTACGGGTTCCGCAGATACCGTAGATGGTGCCGGCCTATCTGTATATGAATAGCAGTGTCACTATGGGTTCCGCAGGTACCGTAGATGGTGCCGGCCTATCTGTATATGAATAGCAGTCTCACTACGGGTTCCGCAGATACCGTAGATGGTGCCGGCCTATCTGTATATGAATAGCAGTCTCACTACGGGTTCCGCAGATAGCATAGATGGTGCCGGCCTATCTGTATATGAATAGCAGTCTCACTACGGGTTCCGCAGATACCGTAGATGGTGTCGGCCTATCTGTATATGAATAGCAGTCTCACTACGGGTTCCGCAGATACCGTAGATGGTGTCGGCCTATCTGTATATGAATAGCAGTCTCACTACGGGTTCTGCAGATACCGTTGATGGTGCAGGCCTATCTGTATATGAATAGCAGTCTCACTACGGGATCCGCAGATACCGTAGATGGTGCCGGCCTATCTGTATATGAATAGCAGTGTCACTATGAGTTCCGCAGGTACCGTAGATGGTGCCGGCCTATCTGTATATGAATAGCAGTCTCACTACGGGTTCCGCAGATACCGTAGAGGGTGCCGGACTATCTGTATATGAATAGCAGTCTCACTACAGGTTCCGCAGCAGCCGGACTAAGGGGTGTGTGCACAGCGTTCGTCCCTATATTACACCTAGGGCTGCTCCAAATCCAATTAACATTCCTTGGGCATGTACGGAGTGCTGGGGTGGAGCTTCACTTACGACTCGTATGCGAATTGGATGTCCAGCCGTTACTCCCCCCATACCTTCTGCCTCCTCCTTACTGAGCAACGCTGGCCGCCTCCTGTATCACATCCCCCATTTCGTAGGCTGCGACTCTTTCCTCTTGTACTGCGTAGGACCACCCACCTGATGGGCACGTCTTTCACTGTCCGCCACCGCTGCTTATGTATAAAGGGACACCCAGTGACCCTAGAGGAGCTGTCACTTGCCGTCGCTAACTAGCGGTACGCCCGGTCGGTGCAGCGTGACCGAATCTCCTGTCTCCGCGGCCAGGTCACTCCCCGTTTCTTCTGCCGAGCTGCCCCTGCTTGTATCCAGGCCGCCGTCACACCACCAGTTCAGGCCAGGCTCAGGGACTCAGGACTTCACCCGCTGCCACCCGTCCACTCTCCGCCCTCTGCACCACATCGCCTCTAAACTCCGTTTATTGGTCAGTCCTTTTTCCAGTTAACGGTCGCTCTCCTCGGATGCTGTATCCTCCTCCCCCAGCACACGAACACCACTTTGTCCTGGCGCGTGGGCTTCTAGAAGAATTTTCTCCAGTCCCCTCGTGCCCATCTAGTCCCATTGTCCCTCTGATCCCATAGTACAGGGTGCATTGAAATAGGATCACCCTCAAGGGCATATAACTACCATATAAATTTCATTTATTTACACTCATACAAATCATAGCATCATACTAGGGAGCTACACTTATATCTATAGTAATAATACAGTGACATGACTGGGGAGGTGAGGGGATCCGGGAGTGTCACAGTGACATCACTTATATCTATAGTAATAATACGGGGACATGACTGGAGGTGAGGGGGGATCTGGGAGCGTCACAGTGACATCACTTATATCTATAGTAACAATACAGAGACATGACTGGGGAGGTGAGGGGATCTGGGAGTGTCACAGTGACATCACTTATATCTGTAGTAATAATACGGGGACATGATTGGAGGTGAGGGGGGATCTGGGAGCGTCACAGTGACATCACTTATATCTATAGTAATAATACAGAGACATGACTGGGGAGGTGAGGGGATCTGGGAGCGTCACAGTGACATCACATATCTATAGTAATAATACAGGGACATGACTGGGGAGGTGAGGGAATCTGGGAGCATCACACTGACATCACATATCTATAGTAATAATACAGGGACATGACTGGAGAGGTGAGGGGTTCTGGGAGCGTTACAGTGACATCACTTACATCTATAGTAATAATACAGGGACATGATTGGGGAGGTGAGGGGGATCTGGGTGTGTCACTGTGACATCACATATCTATAGTGATAATACAGGGACATGACTGGGGAGGTGAGGGGATCTGGCAGTATTTACAGGGATATTGATGCCTCCCCCATTTCACAGGATTGCACAGTAGTGAAGAAGACATCCAATGAGTGTGAGACACCCAGCAGCCATCCCCGTTTGTTAGAAGGACTAAGCAGAACCCAGAGCTCCATTACGGTGCCTCCACCTCACTCACTGATACATGAGAGACACAGTGACCAGAAGATCCTTGAACTCACCAACAAGATAATTCATCTGCTGACTGGAGAGGTGACTGCTTGGAATGGGGCATTATACAGTAACACCAGGGGATGTGTCTGGGTGATGACTGGAGAGGTGACTGCTGGGAATGGGGCATTATACAGTAACACCAGGGGATGTGTCTGGGTGATGACTAGAGAGGTGACTGCCGGGAATGGGGCATTATACAGTAACACCAGGGGACGTGTCTGGGTGATGACCGGAGAGGTGATTGCTGGGAATGGGGCATTATACAGTAACACCAGGGGACAGTAACACCAGGGGATGTGTCTGGGTGATGACCGGAGAGGTGATTGCTGGGAATGGGGCATTATACAGTAACACCAGGAGACGTGCCTGGGTGATGACTGGAGAGGTGACTGCTGGGAATGGGACATTATACAGTAACACCGGGGGATGTGTCTGGGTGATGACTGGAGAGGTGACTGCTGGGAATGGGACATTATACAGTAACACCAGGGGATGTGTCTGGGTGATGACCGGAGAGGTGATTGCTGGGAATGGGACATTATACAGTAACACCAGGGGATGTGTCTGGGTGATGACTGTAGAGGTGACTGTTGGGAATTGCACTTTATACAGTAACACCAGGGAACATGTCTGGGTGATGACTGGAGAGGTGACTGCTGGGAATGGGGCATTATACAGTAACACCAGGTGATGTGTCTGGGTGATGACTGGAGAGGTGACTGCTGGGAATGGGACATTATACAGTAACACCAGGGGATGTGTCTGGGTGATGACTGGAGAGGTGACTGCTGGGAATGGGACATTATACAGTAACATCAGGGGACGTGTCTGGGTGATGACTGGGGAGGTGACTGCTGGGAATGGGACATTATACAGTAACACCAGGGGATGTGTCTGGGTGATGACTGGAGAGGTGACTGCTGGGAATGGGACATTATACAGTAACACCAGGGGATGTGTCTGGGTGATGACTGGAGAGGTGACTGCTGGGAATGGGATATTATACAGTAACACCAGGCGATGTGTCTGGGTGATGACTGTATCATTGTGTGTGTCAGGTTCCTATAAGGTGTCAGGATGTCACTGTCTATGTCTCCATGCAGGAGGGGGAGTATATAGAGGAACACAGGGGTCTGTACAAGGACGTGATGATGGAGAATCACCGGCCCCTCACATCACTGGGTAAGAGGAGACTGTCATGTATTGTACAGGGGAGAGCAGGTATGGGGGCCCCTATATACACACATCACCTGATAATCACATATATACACTGTACTCAGTCACTGTGTGTCTCCTACAGATGGGCCCAGTAACAGAGATACCCCAGAGAGATGTCCCCGTCCTCTGTATTCCGAGGATTGTACAGAGGAGAATCACAGGATCCCACAGGAGGATCAGGTAGGTGGGATATAGGGTCTCCCCAATATACAAAAGTGACTGTCACTATATGATCTGTAGAGGAGCTGTGTGTCTTATACACTGATGTTATGCTGAATAATCTCACTGTATGCAAATGTCAATATAGTGGTTTTTGTTTCTTATACGTCCTAGAGGATACTTCGGTCCACTTCATGACTATGGGGTATAGACGGTTCCGCAGGAGACATGGGCACTTTAAGACTTTTCAAGGGTGTGAACTGGCTCCTCCCTCTATACCCCTCCTCCAGACCTCAGTTTTAGAAATGTGCCCAGGCAGACTGGATGCACTACAGGGAGCTCTACTGAGTTTCTCTGAAAAGACTTATGTTAGGTTTTTTATTTTCTTGGAGGACTGCTGGCATCATACACAGGCACTGCAGGGCGCTGGGGGGCACCCTGGGCAGCATATAACCTACAAAACTGGCAGAAATAGGACATAAGATGCCGAGGCACAGTCCTACCCCCGCCAGTATAATAAATTTACCTCATAAATGCTGAGGAGAGATGCGCCATTGCGGGGGAGGAGCTTCCTCCTCAGTCAGCCAGCACACTGCTCAGCGCCATTTTCTCTCTCTCCTCAGGCTGCAGAGACAACGCTGGTCCTCCTCCACTACTGAATACAAGTATCAGGGTGCAAAACGGGGGGACACAGTGAAATTGGTGCTTTAAAGCTATTGTGAAGATACGGGGTTCTTCTAATCACTCAGACACAGAGCCGATGAAACCTAGTTTATTTCTCACCGCACACAGTAGTAGATAATTCACAGGAAACAGACGTAAATATATCCCAGAAACAGTATACAGGTAGCAGTCCAGATAGTAAGTCCCAGTAGATGATTTAGGTCCACAGTAATTCCACACAGAAGTTCCAGATAAACAGGTCCACACAGCAGAACTATCACTGAGTCCACACAGCAGTGATAGCAGATTAGTCCCTGCAATAGTAAGTACATATGGTGATGCGTTCCACAAGGTACCCTGGCAGAGAATCACCCCTTAGCCAGAGTCCTGCGACTAACATGAGGAGCTGACCTGTGCAACCTCTTTTAAAACCTTCCAAATGCCCATCATGCCACGCTCACCTGGGGAAGAGACGCAGGTTCCTGATTGGTGGTATCCCACCTCAGGTATTTCCCTACTCCCTCCCACAGCTGGCCTTCTTCTGCTGACCACATGCTGGGTCAGGCTCCGTATTGCCTGTGAGGGACCAGGATGGAACAGTGGAAAGTAAACAGAAGGAACAATGACAGGGAAATTGGTTTAAGTCCTGATTGTCCCCTGTGGAGGAGAAGCTTCAAAGAGACATTACCTGGTCCTCAAATGTATTTCCTGTGTGACCATATAAGGATCACAGGATGGACTTAATAGACATAGCACTGATAACCTGTAATAACCTCATACCAGACTGGCATTCTCCTACAATAACATACATGACAGCACTAGGTGCCAGGTCACAGCACACCTGTATTTACCTGGGTAAGATTATAGTACAGAATATATAGGGTAATGGATGAACACACACATGCGGTAATAGTGACACAAGCCAGAGAGACATGGGAACAGAAGGAATAAAAAGTACATTAAACGCTATAAAGATTGCAATGCCATAAATACAGTTTTACCCTCTGTCTCATATCTTTACAGCTATATACATCATAAAAAGCGCTGCATGTGAGTGGGCATTTTGTGTTTTCACAGACATTGTGTTACTGATGCTGGGTTTGTGAACTGGCTGCTCCTTTCTGTGTCCCTCTGACAGATTTTACTGTGGGTCTGTCCCATATAAGCCCCGGAGTGTCTGTGGTGTGGTTGTGCACGTGTTTGACATGTCTGAGGCAGGGAGCTCTCCCCTGAGGGAGCCATTTTAGGGACACAGAGTTGTAATGTGGTGGCGCTGCCAGCACACCATGGTGGTCATTCCGAGTTGTTCGCTCGTTGCCGATTTTCGTTATTTTGCGATTATCCGCTTACTGCGCATGCGCAATGTCCACAGTGCGACTGCGCCAAGTAAATTTGCTATGCAGTTAGGTATGTTACTCACGGCATTACGAGGGTTTTTCTTCGTTCTGGCGATCGTAATGTGATTGACAGGAAGTGGGTGTTCCTGGGCGGAAACTGACCGTTTTATGGGTGTGTGAGAAAAAACGCTGACGTATTTTGGAAAAACTTGGGAGTGGCTGGAGAAACGGGGGAGTGCCTGGGCGAACGCTGGGCGTATTTGGGACGTCAAACAGGAACGATACTGACTGAAATGATCGCACTGGCAGAGTAAGTCTCGTGCAACTCAGAAACTGCTAAGAAGTGTGCTAATCGCAATATTGCGAATCCGTCGTTCGCAATGTTGAGAAGCTAAGAGTCACTCCCAGTTTGCGGCGGCTTAGCATGTGCAAAGCTGCTAAAAGCAGCTAGCGAGCGAACAACTCGGAATGACCACCCATGAGCCTGAATGGGTGAAAGAGTTACGTCATAGTGTGAATCATATCAGTAAGAGATTGGATAAGTCTGAGTCTCATGCAGAGAGCTGGAGAAAATCAGTGGAAGATGTGACTTTTTTATGGTTCTGCCTTTTCATCCACAAGGGACCCCTCTGGGTCACATAAGAGACCATTTGCTCAAATAATACATACTGATACCGACACGGACTCTGATCCCTGTGTCGATGATAGTGATTCCAGGGGTAATAGATCCTAATTTGGTAAAAAGCATTCAATACATAATTGTTGCTATAAAAGTTACGGAAGCCCTTCCTGTACCTCAGGAGACGGCTTAGTTTTATAAAGAAAAGAAAATTAATGTAACTTTCCCTCCTTCTCAGGAGCTAAATACTCTATTTGGGTGAGTTTGGGTAAACCCAGAAAATAAATGTCAGATTCCCAAAAGGATTCCAGTTGCTTATCCTTTCCCGGCAGAGGACAGGAAAAGATGGGAGTCACCCCCCGTGTTAGACAGTACCCTGTCAAGGTTATCTAAAAGGTGATTCTCCCTGCGCCTGGGACGGCTTTACTAAAGGAGCCGGCAGACTGCAAGTTGGAGACTACGTTAAAATCTATTTATGTGGCCAATGGTACGCTGCTCAGGCCTACCATTGCATTGCGCATGGGTGAGTAGTGCTATTAATGATCAGATAACCTGTCATCGGAAATTGACACAATAGATAGAGACGAGATACTCCTAACGTTAGGTCATATCAATAGACGCTGCTGCATACATGCCATGAAAGATATTGGGCTCTTGGGTACAAAAGCCGCTAACATGGCAGTCTCAGCTCAGAGGGCGTTGTGGATTCACCAGTGGAATGCTGATGCAGATTCCAAAAGAAATATGGAGGCTCTCCCGTATAATGGTGAGGCCTTGTTTGCAGTTGGGCTGGATGCGTTAGTCTCTGCGACTACCGCAGGTAAGTCGACATTCTTGCCTTATGCTCCTGCGCAGGCGAAAAAGAAACATCACTCTCAGATGCAGTCCTTTCGGCTAAAAAAAAAAAAAAAAAGTCTGCAGCGTCTCCATGATAGAAAGAGCAGAATTCAACCCCTGCTTCTGCCAAATCTGCAGCATGACGTTGGGGCTCCCTTGCGGGAGTCCGCTCGGATGGAAGCACGTCTGAAATTTTTCAGTCAGATCTGGCTTCTATTCTGGCCTGGACCCATGGGTCTTACAAATAGTGTCCCATGGATACAAACTGGAGTTTCAAGAGGTCCCCCCCCCATGCCGTTTTTTCAAATCGACCTTGCCAGCTTCTCTTCCAGACAGAGAAGTAGTGACAGCTGCAATTCAAAAATGATGTCAGGATCAGGTCATTGTCCTGGTACCCTTGTCACAGCAAGGAGAAGAGTTTTATTCAAGCCTCTTCGTAGTTCCGAAGCCGGACGGCTCGGTCAGACCAAATTTAAACCTGAAAAATCTGAATCTCTACCTGAAAAGGTTCAAGTCAAGATGGAATGTCTGAGAGCAGTGATTTACAGTCTGGAGGAAGGGGACTTCATGGTGTCCGTAGACATTACATGTACCCATTTATCCTCCTCACCAAGCTTATCTGAGATTCGCAGTACAGGATTGCCGTTACCAGTTCTAGACGTTGCCGGCACCGAGGGTATTCACCAAGGTGATGACAGAGATGATGGTCCTCCTTCGACAACAAGGAGTCAATCTAATTCCTTACCTGGATGAGTTCCTGATAAAAGCGAGATCCAGGGAACAGTTAGTGCAGAACATTGAACTCTCCCTGTCAATACTCCAACAACATGGTTGGATTATGAATTTTCAAAAGTCACAATTGGACGACGACAAGATTGTCCTTTCTGAGGATAATACTGGACACAGAAGTACAGAGGGTATTTCTTCCAGTAAAAAAAGGCTCTGGAAATCCAGAGAATGGTCAAACATATTCTGAAACCATCAATGTATTCGGTTGTTGGGGAAAATGGTAGCGACCTACAAGGCCATACAGTTTGGCCGATTCTATGCCAGAGTATTCCGGTGGACCTGTTGGACAAGTGGTCCGTATCCCACCTACACATGCACCGGAAAATAATCCTGTCCTCCAAAGCTAGGATTTCGCTCCTGTGGGGGTTACACAGTTCTCACCTGTTAAAGGGACGCAGGTCTGGGATTCAGGACTGGGTCCTAGTAACCATGGATGGAAGTCTCCGAAGCTGGGGAGCTGTCACACAGGGGGAAAGTTTCCAAGGAAAACAGTCAAGTCAGGAAACCTGCCTTCACATAAACGTCCTGGAATTGAGAGCCATTTACAATGGCCTTCTACAAGCGGCACATCTTCTTCAAGCTCAACCCGTGCAGATCCAGTCGGACAATGTAACAGCAGTCGCGTACATAAACCGTCAGGGCGGAACGAAAAGCAGAGCGGCAATGGCAGAGGTGACAAAGATTCTCCTCTGGCCTGAAAGACATGCAAGAGCTCTGTCAGCAAGTTTCATTCCGGGAGTGGACAACTGGGAAGCAGACTTCCTCAGCAGACACAATCTCCATCCAGGAGAGTGGGGCCTCCACCAAGAAGTCTTCGCAGAGGTGACAAGTCTTTGGGGAATTCCTCAAGTAGACATGATGGCATCTCGTCTCAACTAGAAGCCTCAGAGATATTGTTCCAGGTCGAGAGACCCTCAAGCAATAGCAGTGGATGCACTGGTGACCCAGTGGGTGTTTCGGTCGATATATGTCTTCCCTCCATTTCCAATAATATCAAAAGTTCTCAAAATCATAAGAACAACAAGGGTTCGAGCAATCCTCATTGCACCAGACTGGCCAGGGAGGGCTTGGTATCCAGATCTTCAGGAGTTGCTCATAGAAGATCCTCTGCCTTTTCCTCTTCGCGAGGACCTGCTGTAGCAGGGGCCGTGCGTGTATCCAGGCTTACCGCAGCTACGTTTGACAGCAGGGCTGTTGAGTGCCGGATCCTAGCCCGAAAGGGTAGTCCCAAAGAAGTCATCCCCACTCTTATCATCCCCAGGAAAGGAGTAGCGTCTAAACATTACCACCGTATTTGGAGAAAATATGTATCTTGGTGTGAATTCAAGAAGGCTCCTACGGAAGAGTTGAGTTAGGACGTTTTCTCCATTTTCTGCAGGCTGGTGTGGATGCGGGCCTTAGATTTGTTTCAATCAAAGTCCAGATTTCAGCTTTATCAGTTTTCTTTCAAAAAACAATTGGCCTTCCTTACAGAAGTTCAGACATTCATGAAAGGGGTTCTGCACATCCAGCCTCCATTTGTGCCTCCTGTGGCACCATGGGACCTTACTGTGGTATTGCAGTAACTTCAATCAAATTGGTGTGAACCTCTACAGGAGATAGAGTTGAAGTTTCTCACTTGGAAAGTGGTGATGCTTTTGGCCTTGGCATTCGCAAGGCAGGTGTCTGAGTTGGGGGCCTTGTCTCACAAGAGACCTTACCTGATCTCCCATGAAGATAGGGCAGAGTTGAGAACTCGCCAGCAATTTCTTCCAAAGGTGGTTTTCTTCTTTCCATGTAAACCAACCTATTGTGGTGCCAGTAGTTACTGACACGTTCACTGAGTCAAAGTCTGTAGATGTGGTTAGAGCTTTGAAGATTTATGTAGCTAGAACAGCTAGGTATACTCCCAACAAGATTGGGGGTCCTGCTTCTAAGCAGGCTTTTGCGCGCTAGATCAGAGGAACGATTCAGCACGCTCATTTCACGGCAGGATTGCCGATACCGAAGTCGGTAAATGCCCATTCTAAAGGTGGGCTCGTCCTGGGCGACTGCCCGGGGGGTCTTGACATAACTTTTGGCGAGCGGATACTTGGCTAGAGTCAAACACGTTTGCTAAAAGTTTGATACCTTGGCCGATGAGGACCTCAAGTTTGGTCAATCGGTGCTGCAGTGTCATCCGCACTCTCCCGCCCGTACTTGAGCTTTGGTATAACCCCATGGTACTGAAGTGGACCCCAGCATCCTCTAGGACGTATGAGAAAATAGGATTTTAATACCTACCGGTAAATCCTTTTCTCTTAGTCCTTAGAGGATGCTGGGCACCTGACCCAGTGCGTACTTTACCTGCAGTTGTTAATTTTGTAGTTACATAATAAGTCACCATTAACTTCCCTATCCAGTTACATCCCCTCTGTACAGTCCACATAACCTCACATTTTGTCTTCCAACATTGCTGGGTCATCATATCATACAACCCACTAAGAACCTAGAAATCTGGGCAACCATTATGTAACTGGTAGCATCTATCCTCATGTATCAATGCCTATTTCCCCATAGATTGTAAGCTTCCTACCTCTATGTCTGTCTGTCCTTGCCCAGTTTTGTTCTATAATTGTTGTTCTAATTGTAAAGCGCAACGGAATATGCTGCGCCATATACGAAACTGCTAATAAATAAATTAACATAAAAGTAAATCCTTTCCTCGAAATGTCCGTCGCCCTGGGCACAGTTCCTATACTGAGGTCTATAGGAGGGCATAGACGGGGGAGCCAGTTCATACCCTTTCAAAAGTCTTAAAGTGCCCATGGCTCCTGCAGAACCGTCTATACCCCCTGGTACTGAAGTGGACCCCAGCATCCTCTACGGACTAGGAGAAAAGGATTTACCGGTAGGTATTAAAATCCTATTTTTTTTTTAGGTAGAACGTCTATCTGATATTAAAACAGAAGATACAGAGGGAGTAGAAGAGACGTATGTGACTGATATAAAGGCAGAAGATACAGAGGGAGAAGAAGAGACGCATGTGACTGATATGAAGGCAGAAGATATAGAGGGAGAAGAAGAGACGCATGTGACTGATATGAAGGCAGAAGATATAGAGGGAGAAGAAGAGACGTATGTGACTGATATAAAGGCAGAAGATATAGAGGCAGAAGAAGAGACGTATGTGACTGATATAAAGGCAGAAGATATAGAGGGAGAAGAAGAGACGTATGTGACTGATATGAAGGCAGAAGATATAGAGGGAGAAGAAGAGACGTATGTGACTGATATAAAGGCAGAAGATATAGAGGGAGAAGAAGAGACGCATGTGACTGATATGAAGGCAGAAGATATAGAGGGAGAAGAAGAGACGTATGTGACTGATATAAAGGCAGAAGATATAGAGGCAGAAGAAGAGACGTATGTGACTGATATAAAGGCAGAAGATATAGAGGGAGAAGAAGAGACGTATGTGACTGATATAAAGGCAGAAGATATAGAGGGAGAAGAAGAGACGTATGTGACTGATATAAAGGCAGAAGATATAGAGAGAGAAGAAAAGACGTATGTGACTGATATAAAGGCAGAAGATATAGAGGGAGAAGAAGAGACGTATGTGACTGATATAAAGGCAGAAGATACAGAGGGAGAAGAAGAGACGTATGTGAGGGGTGATCAGCAGTGTAAGGAGGAGGAGATCCCTACAGATATCAGCACAGGTGAGTAATAAACACTTATTACAGAAAATAATCACATATTCTCTTTGCTCTGTCACTACAGCAATCTCTTATCCTACACCCTCCTCTGTCAGTATAAACTAATGAGGAATATGTATTTTCCCAGTAGGGGAGTCAGGAGCCATCAGCCCCTATTATACTCCTGCTCTCCCCTCACATCATGTCACTGTGTGTTACCAGCCCAGAGATCTGACCAGTCTCCTCCCCACACTCTCTGGTGTATCTCATACATCAGGAGCCATCAGCCCCTATTATACTCCTGCTCTCCCCTCACATCATGTCACTGTGTGTTACCAGCCCAGATATCTGACCAGTCTCCTCCCCACACTCTCTGGTGTATCTCATACATCAGGAGCCATCAGCCCCTATTATACTCCTGCTCTCCCCCTCACATCATGTCACTGTGTTACCAGCCCAGAGATCTGACCAGTTTCCTCCTCACACTCTCTGGTGTATCTCATACATCAGGAGCCATCAGCCCCTATTATACTCCTGCTCTCCTCCTCACATCATGTGTGTTACCAGCCCAGAGATCTGATCAGTGTCTTCCCCACACACTCTGGTGTATCTCATACATCAGGAGCCATCAGCCCCTATTATACTCCTGCTCTCCTCCTCACATCATGTGTGTTACCAGCCCAGAGATCTGACCAGTCTCTTCCCCACACTCTCTGGTGTATCTCATACATCAGGAGCCATCAGCCCCTATTATACTCCTGCTCTCCCCCTCACATCATGTCACTGTGTTTTACCAGCCCAGAGATCTGACCAGTCTCCTCCCCACACTCTCTGGTGTATTTCATACATCAGGAGCCATCAGCCCCTATTATACTCCTGCTCTCCCCCTCACATCATGTCACTGTGTGTCTCCAGCAGCCATACTGTGTGCTAGCAGTACATCTGCCTATGGTATTATATGCCCTGAGAGTGTCACTATTAGCACACGCCGGTCTGTATATAAACCACTTTTGTCTTATGTTCTAGAAGATGCTGTGGTCCACATTAGTACCATGGGGCATAGATGGGCGCACCAGGAGCTAGCGGCACCCCAAGAGTCCAACAGTGTGGGCTGGCTCCTCCCTCTATGCCCCCCGACCCACCAGACCCAGTTTAGAAAATGTGCCCGGAGGAGCCGGTCACAGCTAGGGGAGCTCTACTGAGCTTCTTTAGTAAAAACATTTTTAGAGATTGTTTTCTCTGACGTCCTAGTGGATGCTGGGGACTCCGTAAGGACCATGGGGAATAGCGGCTCCGCAGGAGACTGGGCCCAAATAGAAAGCTTTAGGACTACCTGGTGTGCACTGGCTCCTCCCCCTATGACCCTCCTCCAAGCCTCAGTTAGATTTTTGTGCCCGGCCGAGCTGGGTGCAATCTAGGGGGCTCTCCTGTGCTTCTTAGAAAGAAAGTTAGAATTAGGTTTTTTATTTTCAGTGAGACCTGCTGGCAACAGGCTCACTGCTACGAGGGACTAAGGGGAGAAGAAGCGAACCTGCCTGCTTGCAGCCAGCTTGGGCTTCTTGGCTACTGGACACCATTAGCTCCAGAGGGACCGAACACAGGCCCAGACTCGGAGTCCGGTCCCAGAGCCGCGCCGCCGGCCCCCTTACAGAGCCAGAAGCAAGAAGTGGTCCAGAAAATCGGCGGCAGAAGACATCAGTCTTCATCAAGGTAGCGCACAGCACTGCAGCTGTGCGCCATTGCTCCTCATGCACACCTCACACTGCGGTCACTGATGGGTGCAGGGCGCTGGGGGGGGGCGCCCTGAGCAGCAATACTGATACCGTGGCTGGCAAACTGGCACCATATATAGCTCCAGAGGCTATATAGGTGCTTTTTAACCCCTGCCAGAATCCATAAAAATGCGGGAGAAAAGTCAGCGAAAAAGGGGCGGAGCTATCTCCCTCAGCACACTGGCGCCATTTTTCCCTCACAGCTCCGTTGGAGGGAAGCTCCCTGGCTCTCCCCTGCAGTTAATACACTACAGAAAGGGTTAAAAAGAGAGGGGGGGCACAATTTAGGCGCAGTATACATTATATATGCAGCTATAAGGGAAAACACTTTTTATAGGTGATATCCCTGTGATATATAGCGCCCTGGTGTGTGCTGGCATACTCTCCCTCTGTCTCCCCAAAGGGCTTTGTGGGGTCCTGTCCTCTGTCAGAGCATTCCCTGTGTGTGTGCTGTGTGTCGGTACGGCTGTGTCGACATGTATGTGGAGGATAATGATGTGGAGGCGGAGCGAATGCCTGTAAATGTGATGTCACCCCCCTGCGGGGTCGACACCGGAGTGGTTGGACTTATGGAAGGATTACGTGAAAGTGTCAACTCCTTACACAAAAGGTCGACGACACAGAACAGCCGGCTACTCAGCTTGTGCCTGTTCCAGCGTCTCAAATGTCATGGGGGGCTCTAAAAATGCCCGCTACCTCAGATGGCAGACACAGATATCGACATGGATACCGTCTCCAGTGTCGACGACGATGAGACTAGGGTACCCTCCAAATAGGTCCACTCGTTACATGATTGAGGCAATGAAAAATGTATTACACATTTATGATAATACCCCAGGTACCACATAAAAGGGTATTATGTTGGTGAGAGAAAACTACCAGTAGTTTTTCCTGCATCTGAGGAATTAAATGAGGTGTGTGAGGAAGCGTGGTCTTCCCCCGGTAAGAAATTGATAATTTCGAAACGGTTATTGGCAGCGTACCCTTTCCCGCCAGAGGATAGGTCACGTTGGGAAACACCCCATAGGGTAGATACAGCGCTTACACGCTTATCAGAAAAGGTGGCACTACCGTCTCCGGATACGGCCGCCCCGAAGGAACCTGCTGATAGAAAGCAGGTGGTTACCCTAAAAGATATAGTCACACACTTGGGCATTATATTGCGACCAGCCATTGCTTCGGCATGGATGTGCAGTGCTCCCGCTGCATGGTCAGATTCCCTGTCGGAAAATAACTATGGATAGGGACAATATTTTGCTGAAAATAGAGCATATAAAAGACGTGGTCTTATACATGCGTGATGCACAGAGGGATATTTGCCGGCTGGCATCAAAAATAAGCGCTAGGTCCATTGCCGCCAGACGGGGTTTATGGACTTGGCAATGGTCAGGCGATGCCGACTCGAATCGGCACATGGAAGTTGCCCTATAAGGGGGTAAAACTGTTTGGGGATGGTATTTCAGACCTCGTTTCCACAGCTACTGCTGGGAAATCGATTTTTTTTTTTTTTGCCAGAGGAAAAAGCTGCAGCACACAGCTAGTTCCCAAGAGCAGAAGTCCTCTCCTGCGTCCGGTAGGTCCACAGCATGGTGCTGGGGCTGCTCAGGCGGACCCGGGTACGGTGGGGGCCCGTCTCAGAAATTTCAGCGGCCAGTGGGCTCTCTCACATGGATCCCTGGGTCCTTCAAGTAGTATCTCAGGGGTACAGGCTGGAGTTCGAGACGTTCTTCCCCCCGCCGTTTCCTAAAATCTGCCTTACCGGCAACTCCCTCTGCCAGGGAGGCGGTGTTGGTGGCTATTCAAAACTATAATCACAACAAGTGATTGTTAAGGTGCCCCTCCTTCAGCAAGGAAGGGGTTACTATTCCACAGTGGTTGTGGTATCGAAACGGTTCGGTGAGACCCATCTTAAAATTAAAATACTTGAACTTTTATATCAGAAGATTTAAGTTCAAGATGGAATCGCTCAGGGCGGTTATTACGAGCCTGGACGAGGGGGATTACAGGGTCTCCCTGGACATCAAGGATGCGTACCTGCATGTCCCCATTTACCCTCCTCACCAGGAGTACCTCAGATATGTGGTACAGGACTGTCACTATCAGTTCCAGACGCGGCCGTTGGAGTTGTCCACGGCACCGAAGGTCTTTACCTAGGTAATGGCCGAAGTGATGATACTCCTTCGCAAGAAGGAAGTTTTTATTATCCCGTACTTGGACGATCTCCTGATAAAGGCGAGGTCCAAAGAACAGTTGGTAGTGGAGGTAGCACTCTCTCGGGAAGTGCTACAACAGCACGACTGGATTCTCAATATTCCAAAGTCACAGCTGGTCCCGACGACATGTCTTCTGTTCCTGGTAATGTTTCTGAACACAGACCAGAAAAGAGTGTTTCTTCCAGTGGAAAAAGCCGAGGAGTTGTCATCTCTAGTCAGAGACATCCTAAAACCAGGACAGGTGTCGGTACATCAATGCACACGAGTCCTGGGAAAAATGGTAGCTTCGTACGAAGCATAATTCCATTCGGAAGGCTCCACGCAAGGACGTTCCAGTGGGACCTGTGGGACTAATGGTCCGGGTTCCATCTACAGATACAACAGCGGATAACCCTGTCAGCAAGAAACAGGGTGTCGCTGCTGTGGTGGCTGCAGAGGGCTCATCTACTAGAGGGCCGCAGATTCGGAATACAGGACTGGGTCCTGGTGACCACGGATGCCAGCCTTCGGGGCTGGGGTGCAATCACACAGGGAAGAAATTTCCAAGGAGATTTCGCTTCACATAAATATTCTGCAGCTAAGGGCCATTTACAATGCTCTAAGCCAAGCAAGGCCCCTGCTTCAGAACCAGACGGTACTGATCCAATCAGACGACATCACGGCAGTCGCCCATGTAAACCGACAGGGCGGCACAAGAAGCAGGATGGCGATGGCAGAAGCCACAAGGATTCTCCGATGGGCGACCTACACCCAGGAGAATGGGGACTTCATCCAGAAGTTTTCCAAATGCGGGTAAACCGTTGGGAATGACCACGGGTGGACATAATGGCGTCCCGCCTCAACAAGAAGTTGAAAAGATATTGCGCCAGGTCAAGGGACCCTCAAGTGATCGCTGGGGACGCTCTAGTGACACCGTGGGTGTACCAGTCGTTTATGTGTCTCCTCTACCTCTTATACCCAAGGTACTGAGAATAATAAGAAGGCGAGGAGTGAAAACCATACTCGTGGTTCCGGATTGGCCATGAAGAGCTTGGTACCCGGAACTTCAAGAGATGCTGGCAGAGGACCCTTGGCCTCTGCCGCTCAGACAAGACCTGCTGCAGCAGGGACTCTGTCTGTTCCAAGACTTACCGCGGCTGTGTTTGACGGCATGGCGGTAGAACACCGGATCCTAAAGGAAAAGGGTATTCCGAAGGAAGTCATCCCTACCCTGATCATAGCCAGGAAGGATGTCACCGCAAGACATTATCACTGCGTTTGGCGAAAATTTGTTGCTTGGTGGGAGGCCATGAAGGCCCCGACGGAGGAATTTCAACTATGTCGATTCCTGCTCTTCCTGCAAGCAGGGGTGACGTTGGGCCTCAAATTGGGGTCCATCAAGGTCCAGATTTCGGCTCTGTCGATTTTCTTCCAGAAAGAACTGGCTTCACTGCCTGAAGTTCAGACTTTGGTTAAAGGAGTACTACATATTCAGCCTCCTTTTGTGCCTCCTGTGGCACTTTTTGGATCTCAACGTGGTGTTGGATTTCCTAAAGTCGCATTGGTTGAGCCACTTAAAACCATGGAGCTAAAGTATCTCACGTGGAAAGTGGTCATGCTGTTGACCTTGGCCTTGGCCAGGCGTGTGTCAGAATTGGCGGCTTTGTCATGTAAAAGCCCTTATCTGATTTTCCATATGGATAGGGCAGAGTTGAGGACTCGTCCTCAGTTTCTCCCGAAGGTGGTCTCAGGTTTTCACTTGAACCAACCTATTGTGGCGCCTGCGGCTACTAGGGACTTGGATGATTCCAAGTTGCTGGACGTAGTCAGGGCCCTGAAAATGTATTTTACCAGGACGGCTGGAGTCAGGAAAACTGACTCGCTGTTTATCCTGATGGCACTCAACAAGCTGGGTGCTCCTGCTTCTAAGCAGTCTATTGCGCGCTGGATTTGTAGCACTATTCAGCTGGCGCATTCTGCGGTAGGATTACCGCAGCCTAAATCAATAAAAGCCCATTCCACAAGGAAGGTGGGCTCATCTTGGGCGGCTGCCGGAGGGGTCTCGGCTTTACAACTTTGCCGAGCAGCTACTTGGTCAGGGGAGAACACGTTTGCAAAATTCTATAAATTTGATACCCTTGCTGAGGAGGACCTGGAGTTCTCTCATTCGGTGCTGCAGAGTCATCCGCACTCTCCCGCCCGTTTGGGAGCTTTGGTATAATCCCCATGGTCCTTACGGAGTCCCCAGCATCCACTAGGACGTCAGAGAAAATAAGAATTTACTCACCGATAATTCTATTTCTCGTAGTCCGTACTGGATACTGGGCGCCCATCCCAAGTGCGGATTGTCTGCAATACTTGTACATAGTTATTGTTAACTAAATCGGGTTATTGTTGTGAGCCATCTTTTCAGAGGCTCCTCTGTTATCATGCTGTTAACTGGGTTTCATATCACAAGTTGTACATTGGTGTGGCTGGTATGAGTCTTACCCGGGATTCAAAATCCTTCCTTATTGTGTCAGCTCTTCCGGGCACAGTATCCTAACTGAGGCTTGGAGGAGGGTCATAGGGGGAGGAGCCAGAGCACACCAGGTAGTCCTAAAGCTTTCTATTTGTGCCCAGCCTCCTGCGGAGCTGCTATTCCCCATGGTCCTTACGGAGTCCCCAGCATCCACTACGGACTACGAGAAATAGAATTATCGGTGAGTAAATTCTTATTTTTTTACAGGGAGGTTGCTGGTAACAGCCTCCCTGCATCGAGGGACTGAGGGGGGGGGGGGAGCAGTGTCCGCCCTGCGGGGTCTGAGCCACTGTCTCCGCTGACTGGACACTGAGCTCCAGAGGGGATAGATCGCTCCCCGCCACAGGGGAACGCTCGCCCCAGCAGCATGCCGCCAACCACTTGCAGAGCTGAAGAGTCATCCGCCCCTCGCAAGCGTGGAGCCGATGTGAAGATGGCGGCAACAGGGTAGGTAGCACAGTACTAACTGCGCTTCGGGGCTCAGCGGCGCTGTGAGGGGCGCCCTGAGCCGACGCCTACACCCTATACTGGCCACACAGCCTGTCGGTGTCCCTGGATCTCAGCTAGCACCAAAAATCCTTAGGCCAGTATAATCTTCAAGAGCGGGAAGACAGCGCCATTACGGGGGCGAAGCTTCTCCTCAGAGCGGACCCAGCAGCGTTCAGCGCCATTTTCCTGTCTGCATCCACACTGCCTGTGAAGAGGAGTCCCTTCACAGCACCTCCAGCTATCTGTACGGTAGAAGGGAGGCTGTATATAGGCAGGGTCACCTATTAATGGACACAGTCAGTGCTGGTTTGGGGTCTCCTTATACCTGTAATAGCGCTGTGTGTGGGTTGGCTCCAATCTCTGCGTCTCTCTGCCATTCTTGGGGGGGAAACTCTGTCTGCCCAGTACCTTGTGTGTATGTGGGGTGTGTGGGGTGTACAAGCAAACATGTCTAGACTCTGTCTCCTATGCTGCAGAGAATATATCTTCTCAGGAAGATCCCATCCCATGTAATCAGGATTGCACTGTTGTAGCGCAGATCCCGGCTAGGGAACTGGAGTGGTTAGCCTCTCTTAGGGGGGTTATTTCTCAGATTTCTGAAAGGGTTGCTAGGACTGATACTGCCACTCAGGTATTACAGTCCTCTATGGCTGTATGGCCCGGTCCTGCTCCCTCGGGGTCCCCTGCGGTACATTCTCACACACGTGATCTTGCCCACATTACGCAGGGTGACACGGATACCAATTCTGACATGGCAGACGGTGATGGGTCGAGGGGGATGGCATCACTTGCCAAGGGGGTGCAGTAGATGATTGAGGCCATGCGGGATGTGTTGAGTTGAGGAGGCCTTTTTCACGGACAGTAAGCTAACCTTCCCGGCATCTAAGGAATTAAATGCTATATTTGAAAAATCCTGGGAAAACCCGGAGAAAATATTCCAGATTCCTAAAAGGGTTCTGGTTGCTTTTCCCTTCCCGGAGGATGATAGAAAAAAATGGGAGACCCCGCCTATAGTTGACGCGTCTGTCTCCATGCTGTCAAAGCAGGTGGTCTTACCTGTCCCGGGATCCACCGCGTTGAAAGACCAAGCAGATCGCAAGGTTGATGCTACGCTCAAATCCATTTACACGGCGACGGGGGTGATCCTGCGGACTACTATTGCCTGTGCATGGATTTGAAAAGCAATAGCAAAGTGGTCAATCACTCTGCAGGAGGACTGGACTACGATGGATAGAGGTGACGTTGATTTGTTTTTACGTAACATACAGGATTCTGCAGGGTCCCTAGTAGAATCCAAGACGGATCTGGGTCCCATGGCTGCGGGGATCTCCGCCATGTCCGTCTCGGCTCATAGGGGTCTCTGGCTGCGCCAGTGGTCTGCGGACGCGGAATCCAGGAAAAGTGTGGAGAACCTACCCTACACAAGTCAGGCTCTTTTTGGGGAGGCGCTGGATGCGTAGATTGCCACGGCTACCGCGGGTCTCCTTTTCTTCCATCCGCTGCACCGGCTACGAAGAAACCTCACGTCACAGTCCTTTCAACCCGCTAGTACTAAAAAGAATAAACCCTCTCACACCTTCTTTAGAGGTGGTCGAGCCAAATCCCAGGTTCCCAGGACCAGAAGCCTGCTTCTGGTGCCTCAAAATCTTCAGCATGATGGTGGACCGCCTAGCCTGGAAGTCGGTCAGGAGGGAGCGAGACTCCGACATTTCAGCCACATCTGGATGTCATCCGGCCTAGATCCCTGGGTTCTGGATATTGTGTACCGGGGGTACAGGCTGGAGTTTCAAACTCTTCCACCTCACCGATTCTTCAAGTCAGGCTTGCCGGCTGACAGGGAAATCCTTCTGGAAGCCATAAAAAAATTGGTAATGTCAGAAGTCATTGTTCCAGTTCAGCCTTTTTGTGGTACCGAAACCGGATAGTTCGGTCAGGCCAATTTTGAACTTGAAATTGTTAAACCCTTCTCTAAGGGAGTTCAAGTTCAAAATGGAGCCTCTGAGAGCGGTGATCTCAGGTCTGGCGGAGGGGGAGTTCCTGGACATCAAGGATGCATACCTCCACATTCCGATTTGGTCGCCGCATCAGGCTTATCTCAGGTTTGCACTGTTAGACGATCACTATCAGTTTCATGCACTGCCATTCGGTCTCTCCACAGCACCGTGGGTCTTCACCAAGGTGATGGCAGAGATGATGGTTCTCCTCCGCAAGCAGGGGGTGAACATAATTCTATATCTGGACAACCTGCTGATCAAGGCATCATCCAGGGAGAAGTTGTTAAGGTCCATTGATCTCACGACGCATCTGCTCTGTTAGCACGGTTGGATCCTGAACCTTCCCAAGTCTCATCTGGAGCCGACAAGGAGGCTGTCTTTCTTGGGGATGATCCTCGACATGGAGGTGCAGAGGGTGTTTCTCCCAGTGGAGAAAACGTTGGTACAGTCAATGGTCCGGGATGTCTTGAAGCCTACCCAGGTATTGGTTCATCAGTGTTTCTGCCTTCTGGGGAAGATGGTTGCCTTATACGAGGCTCAGCAGTACGGAAGGTTTCATGCTTGGTCCTTTCAACTGGATGTCCCGGACCAGTGGTCGGGATCTCACCTACACATGCACCAGAGGATACGTCTGTCGCCGAAAGCAAGGATTTCACTCTCTGGTGGCTGCAACTGCCTCACCTTCCGGAGGACCGAAGGTTCGGGGTTCAGGACTGGATCCATCCAACCATGGATGCAAGTCTCAGAGGTTTGGGAGCAGTCGCTCAAGGGGAGACCTTCCAAGGAAGGTGGTCAAGTCATGAATCCTTTCCAATAAACATCCTGGAGCTAAGAGCCGTGTACAGCGGCCTTCTGCAAGCAGCACTCCTTCTACAGGATCGGGCTGTTCAGGTGCAGTCGGACAACGTGACCACCATGGCCTACATAAACCGACAAGGCGGAACGAAGAGCAGGGCTGCAATGTCAGAGGTGAAAAGAATCCTCCTCTGGGCAGAAAGACACGCAGTGGCAATGTCAGCAATCTTTATTCAGGGATTGGACAACTGGGAAGCAGACTTCCTCTGCAGACACCATCTCCATCCAGGACAATGGGACTTCCACCCGGAGGTGTTCGAGGAGGCATCCGGTTGGTGGGGGGTTCCCCACATAGACATGATGGCCTCCTGCCTCAACAAGAAGCTGCAGAAGTACTGTTCCAGGTCGAGAGACCCACAAGCAGTGGCGGTGGATGCACCAGTAACACCGTGGGTATTCCCGTCAGTGTATGTGTTCCCTCTACTTCCTCTCATTCCAAGAGTTCTACAGCTTGTAAGAAGAACAAAGGTTCTGGCAATCCTCATTGCTCCAGACTGGCCAAGGAGGGCTTGGTATGTGGATCTGCTGGATCTACTGCTGGAAGATCCAGTGCCTCTGCCTCTTCGGGAGTATCTTCTAATACAGGGGCCGTTCGCTTATCAGGACTTACCACGGCTACGTTTGACGGCATGGTGGTTGAGCGCCAGATCTTAGCTCCAAAGGGTATTCCGATTGCAGTTATTCCTACCCTGATACAGGCTAGGAAGGGGTAACGTTTAAACATTACCATCGCATTTGGAAAAAATGTGTATCTTAGTGTGAATCCATGAAGTTTCCTGCGGTGGAGTTTCAACTTGGACGGTTTCTCCTATTCCTGCAAACAGGAGTGGATATGGGCCTGAGATTGGGATCCCTCAAGGTACAGATTTCGGCTTTATCCATTTTCTTCCAGAAACAATTGGCTGCTCTCTCTGAGGTTCAGACCTTTTTGAAGGGGTTCTGCACATCCAGCCTCCCTGTGTGGCGCCGACGGCACCCTGGGATTTGGACATGGTGTTGCATTTCCTGCAATCAGATTGGTTTGAGCCTCTACAGGAGGTTGAGGTCAAGTTTCTCACGTGGAAAGCTGTCACTTTGCTGGCATTAGCTTCTGTGCAACGTGTGTCTGAATTGGGGGCTTTGTCCTGTAAAAGTACGTAGGGCGGAACTCAGGACACGTCAACAGTTCCTTCCTAAGGTTGTGTCGGCTTTTCATATCAACCAACCTATTGTGGTGCCAGTGGCTACTGACTCCTCAATTGCTTCAAAGGCCTTGGATGTTGTGAGGGCTTTGAAGATCTATGTGAAGAGGTCTGCTCGTCACAGAAAGTCGGACTCTCTATTTGTCCTGTATGATCCCAAGAAAATTGGGTGTCCTGCTACTAAGCAGAATATTTCTCGCTGGATCAGGTTCACCATCCAGCATGCATGTTCTATGGCAGGATTGCCGTGTCCAAAATCTGTAAAGGCCCACTCCACTCGTAAAGTGGGCTCTTCCTGGCCGGCTCTCCGGGGTGTCTCAGCTTTACCGAGCGGCTACTTGGTCTGGGTCGAACACGTTTGCTAAGTTTTACAAGTTAGATACTTTGGCCTCTGATGACCTCAAGTTTGGTCAAGCACAGTTCTGCAGGAGCCTGTGCGCTATCCTGCCTATTCTGGGTGCTTTGGTACATCCCCATGGTACTAATATGGACCCCAGCATCCTCTAGGACGTAAGAGAAAATAGGATTTTAATTACCTACAGGTAAATCCTTTTCTCGTAGTCCGTAGAGGATGCTAGCCGCTCGCCCAGTGCTTCTTTATCCTGCAGTGGTTTTTTGGTTCAGTACTGCCTGGTTCCTAGGTAAGTTCTGCGTTCTTTACTGTTTCAGTACTGTTTCAGCTGTTGCTGAGTTTTCCGGCATGTTAGCCGGATTTGCCTTGTTGTGTGAGCTGGTATGAATCTCACCACTATCTGTGTATTTCCTTCTCTCGAAGTATGTAGTCTCCTCGGGCACAGTTTCTAGACTGAGTCTCGTAGGAGGGGCATAGAGGGTGGAGTCAGACCACACTATTAAATTCTTAAAGTGCCAATGGCTCCTGGTGGACCCATCTATACCCCATGGTACTAATATGGACCCCAGCATCCTCTACAGACTACGAGAAAAGTATTTACCGGTAGGTAACCAAAATCCTATTATTTCTCTAAGAAATCGGGGATGTCTGGTGTTAGGGGGACATATATATTATGAATCTTCCCAACTAGAATCAAACATCTGCCGTTGCAATCCACCCACTTGCTTTCCAGGTGAAAGGGGCAGGATCTATTAGAAAGGATGGCTACACCACAGGAGATAGAGCATGCTGGGTAGTTATTGGTAAACTGAGGGGGAGAGTGCAATGGAACATGTGATTCCTGAGTGGCTACCACCGCCGCCTTCTGGTCAGCGAAATATTTTATTGCGAGACGTCTCTTACGGGGAGAATGAGGACCTTTTACATTAAGACTTAAAAACGTCACCGTGATAGAGAGAGATCAGATCATGGTATGAAACATCTAGGATCATCTGTGTAAAGTCCAATAGAGTCTGTAGAACGTGTGCATATTTCAAACTATCAAATCACAGAAGAAATAAAATAGGGAACAAAAATGGGAGACAAACAAAAATAGCGTCCATAAAGAAGCTAGAGATTCCGTCACTAGGGTACCGTGACAGAAAGGTGGATAAAGGTGGTGGTCGGGCCTAAAAGGGAAACCCACCGACTACCCCAGGTAGCCATACGAGAGTGCAAAATCTAGTCATCATAGTAACAATTGTAGAAAGAAATATCAAATATAGCATAACATACTGTACTACTATTCTTAATCTCAATGTAACCAAAGGAGGTAAAGGCCAAGAACATGTCCTGATATCCAATTTATGTACTACCAACACTGTTATAAGAGCAAAAAGATGTTAAAGACGAATCAGTCATGCTTTACCTGAACACCTAAGCTTTCTAGAAAGGTATTCTGAAACGTAACAGTGGAAAGAATATAAGACCATATAGCAATTTAATAGCACAGGAAATAAAGAGTAAAAAATATATGTTTTAAACTAATAACAGGAGCAAATAAATCTGGCCCAAAAATATATCCATGCCAAGTAACTTGGGAGTTGGCACATGTTACAGTAGGAAACAAACTCTGAGTGTCTGCAAAAGTCTTACTACTTTAGCATATTACTTCGAGACGGAAGACAACTCCTACGGGATTGGTTTAGGTTAAGTATCATGAAGGACTGTCAACAGGAATATCCCACTTTTTCAGAATAGCAGGAGAAATATCTGGAAATATCTGCAGATAATCCAGGCACTCAGCTGTGGACGAGGAAGACAAAGCAGCCTGTAGAATGCGTTCTTTAATATGAAAAAAGTTGACTCTGAGCAGAGTGTCCCTCGGTGCTTGGATAGGGGCCTATTTGGACTTTGAGAGTCTATGTATCCTATCAATAAGAAGGTCCGTGGCAGAAGCCTTCAGTGAAAGTTTCTGAAAAGAGAACAGTGGCATAATCATAGAGCTCAGCATTTGTAACAGAATCCGGAACGCCCATTATTCTGATATTATTTCTCCGAGACCTGTATTCTAAATCAATGACTTTATCACGAATAGAGACCGGGTCTTCCTGAAGGGTGTCATGTGCTGAAATCAGATCTTTGTGAGAGGCAACAATCTCTTTCATCTTAGTCTGTACGAGTGCCAATCTCACTGATATCAGACCTCAAAGCTTGAATATTAGAGTTAAGTTCTGAGGTTAGTTCAGTCCTTAAATGTAGATAACATAGAATGTATAGAGCGTAGAGTAACAGGACCATCTAGAGTGTCTTAAGACGTCTTCAGCCGTTACAGCCGGGCTGTGCATCTGACAAGAAGAAGCAGATGATGTTGTAGCAGTCTCAGATGGACCACCTGAATTCGAGGTACCAAAGAGATGGACAGGCGGGGCCGATTTGATACCTTTTAACCTTTTTTGGAGGCATGGTAAGCCGGCTACAAAGAGACTGACCTCTCAGAGATAGGAAAATACAAACAATCTATAAATAAAAGGAGCAGTAGTACGCTGTCAGGAGGTTACATCAAGATGACTCAGTTCAAAATGACATTTAGTTGGGATGACGGGGGTATCCAAGCCAAAATTTCAAGTAAACCTGATGTAATGCAACTCAAATAACACAGTAATGACCGAGATATTCCACTAGAGGTCAGCGTGACCACAGACGTGAAGTACTCAGCACAGAGAGACACAAATGGCAAAATATATTCAGTGGATAAATCCACAAAATAATATACTGTGAGGTTGTAATCAGAGTGTAATGAGCTGTACTCAGACGATACTTGATACTGGGCTCTGCATGTAGACTGAGAGGAAGTAGATTATAGTGGTACCATATAAATAGAAGGTAGTTTCACCTCCAGGCAAATGCTTCAATTTAGTGTAGTGACCCCGGTCCAGCCGTCAGGACATTTATTTAGCAGCTTATATCAATTTTACACCTTATTGAAAGCAGAAGGCAAAGCATGTGATGGTCGGGTGCCATGATCCAAAATGGCAGCCACCGCACTTCCCAATATCACCACCGGGCTCCAGTGACTATGGGCAGCCCGTTCTGTCCCCAGCAGTAGTGGGAGCTGCGCACCTGTGTGATCGGGAGAGCAAGTGCTTCCTCCTGAGCCAAAAGCTCCTCCAAGTCAGGTGGCCGGAGCGTGCAGGAAAGACTGGGCACACTTAGCCCCAGACTACAGCCCATGACTTCAGCAGCGTCGCTAGGCTGCGGCAGTGAACAGAGCCCGGAGTGAGCGGAGTGAGTGGCTTTTGCACAGTAGGAGTGGGGGACTTAATAAATTGGGACTTGGTCCCAGTGGCGGCTGAGAGCTATCAGGTAGGGTAGATAAGAAGCCACTTAGTGAGGAGAACTCCAGAAAGCACGTCTGGATGGACTCAGGCCCCTCTTATTTATTATTTTATATACTAACAAGTGTGGTACATCCCTGCAAAGGCAGATCCAATCTCTTTCTCATCAGACTCTGCTGTCTTCCCGGCACTCTCACTCAGATGTTCACTGCTGCCAGTAGCACACGTATGAGAAGCAGAAGTATGGCGGCAGCTGTATAGATCCTGATATGTAATTCTCTGTATCATACTTACTGTACACACATCATCCTTATTACTATTGAGAGTATAGAGGTAAGACACTGATGATGGGGATGTAAGAGTGGATTATAACCTAGCAGATGATGATTGCAGTGTATTATATGGTGTATTGCATGTAAAGTACCTTGTTCCACACTTACTCTGCTGTAGCAATATACCTTATATAAGGGTGAGTAACACATGTACAGGCTTACCAGCGTATGAGCACACCCATAAAGGAATGCTACCTTACCGATGCTTCCAGGAGTAACGTTAGGAGACTTTTCTCTGATCCATCAGCTCATATGACTGATGTTATTGTTCATCTAGAATCTCCAATTCATACGATATGTTCCCCATCCATTGTTCTACATTGGTGCTGACATAGGACATGGTGTGTGACTACATCTCCATTTATACTTCATGGTTAGTTACCAGTACAAGAGAGAGAGATATCTAAGTCTTATTATAATATTACATTTGTTATTGTGAGTGTTCTCAGAAGGGTGGACAAAATGATAGTCTGAGACACAATATTATAAAGCCTACATTAAAAGTTATGTTTTATTATGTACACACATTTACAATTAAGTGTCCCAGAGAGTCGTCTTCTATTGTTTACAAGATTAATATTGTTACAGGAAAATTAATATTTCCATAATGTATTTTATTTCCAGCAGATGGACACGCAAGCAGGAATATCTCAGAAGGACATCTAATGTTATCCCCGGATTGTGACATAAAAGATAATGACAGCAGACAGGATTCTCCAGGAGATAACCCCATTACCCCAATTATACATCCAGCTCTATCAGCTGATCCCTCTGATCCTGGGAAATGTTCTCCTGATCACTCTGATATTGGTGCATCTGTTACAGCTCTGAGAGTAGATACAGTGTTTCCCTGTTCTATAGATGCCAAATGTTTTACACAGAACACAAAGCTTATGACCCATCAGGCAGCTAAGGCAGGTGAGAAGCCTTTTCCATGTTCTGAATGTGGGAAATGTTTTACATACAAATCATATCTTGTTAGACATCAGAAAAGTCACACGGGTGAGAATACATTTCCATGTTCTGACTGTGGGAAATGTTTTGCACATAAATCATATCTTATTAAACATCAGAGAAGTCACACAGGTGAGAAGCCATTTTCTTGCTCTGAGTGCGGGAAATGTGTTACACGAAAATCACAACTTGTTGCACATCTTAAAAGACACACAGGTGAGAGGCCATTTCCATGTTCTGAGTGTGGGAAATCTTTTATACAGAAATCACATCTTGTTAAACATCAGCGAAGTCACACAGGTGAGAATACATTTCCATGTTCTGAGTGTGGGAAATGTTTTACACCCAAATCGTGTCTTATTATACATCAGAGAAGTCACACAGGTGAGAAGCCATTTTCTTGCTCTGAGTGTGGGAAGTGTTTTACACGGAAATCAAATCTTGTTAAACATCAGCAAAGTCACACAGGTGAGAATACATTTCCATGTTCTGAGTGTGGGAAATGTTTTACACATAAATCATATCTTATTGAACATCAGAGAAGTCACACAGGTGAGAGGCCATTCCCATGTTCTGAGTGTGTAAAATGTTTTGGACACAAAGCAGATCTTATTAAACATCAAAGAAGTCACACAGGTGAGAAGCCATTTTCTTGCTCTGTGTGCGGGAAATGTGTTACACGAAAATCACAACTTGTTGCACATCTTAAAAGACACACAGGTGAGAGGCCATTTCCATGTTCTGAGTGTGGGAAATCTTTTATACAGAAATCACATCTTGTTAAACATCAGCAAAGTCACACAGGTGAGAATACATTTCCATGTTCTGAGTGTGGGAAATGTTTTACACCCAAATCGTGTCTTATTATACATCAGAGAAGTCACACAGGTGAGAAGCCATTTTCTTGCTCTGAGTGTGGGAAGTGTTTTACACGGAAATCAAATCTTGTTAAACATCAGCAAAGTCACACAGGTGAGAATACATTTCCATGTTCTGAGTGTGGGAAATGTTTTACACATAAATCATATCTTATTGAACATCAGAGAAGTCACACAGGTGAGAGGCCATTCCCATGTTCTGAGTGTGTAAAATGTTTTGGACACAAAGCAGATCTTATTAAACATCAAAGAAGTCACACAGGTGAGAAGCCATTTTCTTGCTCTGAGTGCGGGAAATGTGTTACACGAAAATCACAACTTGTTGCACATCTTAAAAGACACACAGGTGAGAGGCCATTTCCATGTTCTGAGTGTGGGAAATCTTTTATACAGAAATCACATCTTGTTAAACATCAGCGAAGTCACACAGGTGAGAATACATTTCCATGTTCTGAGTGTGGGAAATGTTTTACACCCAAATCGTATCTTGTTATACATCAGAGAAGTCACACAGGTGAGAAGCCATTTCCATGTTCTGAGTGTGGGAAATGTTTTACACAGAAATCGCATCTTTTTAGACATCAGAAAAGTCACAGGAGAGAATCCATTTTTTTGCTCTGAGTGCGGGAAATGTTTTACACATAAATCACATCTTGTTAAACATCAGAGATGTCACACAGGTGAGAGGCCATTCCCATGTTCTGAGTGTGGGAAATGTTTTGCACAGAAATCATATCTTATTAAACATCAGAGAAGTCACACAGGTGAGAAGCAATTTCCATGTTCTGAGTGTGGAAAATGTTTTGCACATAAATCATATCTTATTAAACATCAGAGAAGTCACACAGGTAAGAAGCAATTCCTATGTTCTGAGTGTGGGAAATGTTTTAAACAGAAATCACACCTGGTTAGACATCAGAAAAGTCACACATGTGAGAATCCATTTTCTTGCTCTGAGTGCGGGAAATGTTTTACACGGAAATAAGATCTTGTTATACATCAGCGAACTCACACAGGTGAGAATCCATTTCCATGTTCTGAGTGTGGAAAATGTTTTGGACACAAATCATCTTATTAAACATCATAGAAGTCACACAGGTGAGAAGTCATTTTCTTGCTCTTAGTGGGAAATGGTGTTTAAGTAAATCACATCTTGTTATACATCAGAGAAGTCACACAGATGAGAAGCCATTTCCATACCCTGAGAAGTAAATCAGCTCTTTTTGCACACAATAGACATCACTCAGGTGAGGAACCATTTAATCTTCTGGAGTATACTCATCATTGCCCTGTGTTGTTCTTCAAGGTTCTTATCCTATCTCCTATGCTATTTGCAATATACATGCTACCGCAGGGTGAAATAATCAGATGTCATGCCCTCATCTACTACAGCTATACAGATGACCTGTCTTTTGCTCCGGGTACTGAGAACCCAGTACCAATCCTAAATGGTTGTCTAGTTGAGCTCCAGGTATGGGTGATGCCAGTTGACTGTGACTCAGTCCTGGTGAAACAGGTACACATGATAGAAGCTCACCGTCAAAGGGCAGGGCTACAACTCAGCTTTGCAAACCAATGCTTGGGGGTTCAGAGTTACAAAATGCTGATCCTGTGTGGAATCTTGGTGTCCTGGATTGTGGAGTGACACTTAGACATCAGGTTTCAGCCACAATCAGATCCTCATCCGAAGAACATAGCCAGACTCCAGCACTTATTTCCCTCAGAAGATCTACCTACAGTCATACATGTACTTGTATCATCACGCATAGACTACTGCAATGTCCTCTACCTGGGTCTCCCAGCAAAATAATTGCACCGTTTGTGGCTTGTACTGAATGTAGCAGCCAGGCTGTTACCTAACCAGCCCGTTCCTGCCACATCACACCCATTCTCTGCTCCCTTCACCGGCTGCCTGTAAGATGGTGACTCTATTACATAATCTTACTGACTCAGCCCTACATGACATGGGTCCATGGTACCAGAAGCAGCTTCTGCCTCCTTACTGCCCTGCTTTCTAACTTCCACCTGCAGATGAAGGACTTAACGGTACTACCAAGAATCCCCAAGCAGTGCTGAGATGTCAGGGGGGAGACAGCGTGGGTGGCAGTAGTGGGGAGGGGAGACAGGGCGTGCGACAGTTCGCAGCCACCAGGAGAATAAAATTCTGGCTTTCTTGACTGGGTGGGTGGCAGTAGTTGGGGGAGACAGGACTGGCAGTAGTGGGGGGAGACAGGGTGGGTGGCAGTAGTGGGGAAGACAGGACGGTGGCAGTAGGGGGAGGCAGGTGGATGGCAGTAGTGGGAGAGACGGTGAGTGGCAGTAGTGGGGGAGAAAGGTTGGTACTAGTGGGGGCAGAGTCAGGGCAGGTGGCAGTAGTGGGGTGAGACATGGCGGATGGAAGTAGTAGGGAGGGACAGGGCGGATGGTCGCAGTGCAGTACCAGGGGGTGCTGGAGGCAGTAAAGAGGTGTATGGGTCCAGTACAGAATCCGTTGATAATTAGACTTAATGATTATTTTGCTTCCTTATGTCTATTCCCTTGTATACGTTACTGTTATTTGCTGTGTCAGCCTTTATGTGTGTTCTGTGTAATAATCCTGAAAGTAGTGCTGCTACCGATCTCATATCATTTGTAGTAACTTGGAAAACATGAGATATGAGGTGCACTCTGGAAGCTTATAGGGGGTTAATAAGAGATGAGCGCAGATGTGACATCACGCAGCCCCCCGTAAAATGGTCCTGGCCCCCCGTGTTCACGCCTCAGGGATGTGGCCACAATGTGTGTCTGCGCGGCCGCTGCGCACTTGCATTTTGTCACCACCAGCAAACCGCTGCAGGACGCTATTGCGGCTGGGTCTGAATGACCCCCATAGGGTTTTGGCTCTCCTGATCTGTTTTACTTACCTGCAATACTATAATGTTACTTGAATTGTTTCTGTGCTTTAAAGGATATTTTATCCATGTTGTGCAGAGTAAAGTATTTTTTAATTTTAAAATATAGAGAAAAATCTGTGTATTAAAGATATGAAATAAAGTTGTTTAAAAACAAAAGATTTCCGTTGAGTCTTTTTATGTGTCTGTGTATTATCTTATTTCCAGATAATTGTCGCTATGGTGACAGAAACAATTTCCTGTTAATGTGTCACTTGTATTGTTACTTTTGTGTCCAGTGGGTGGGCTCGGAAATGTTATCCTTTTCCTCGCAGCCCCAGTTGCTGAAGAAAATGAAGGGGGAGCTGTTGATGGGTCACGTTCCGCTTGAGTTGACAATTTTCTCACCAGCAGGTCTTTCCACCTCTGCAGACTTGTGTCCGGAAAGAGAGATACAACGTAGGCTATGTTAAACACCAAGAGAATGATTATTATGCTTCCTTATGTCTAATCCCTTGTATGTGTTACTGTTATTTGCTGTGTCAGCCTTTATGTGTGTTCTGTGTAATAATCCTGAAAGTAGTGCTGCTACCGATCTCATATCATTTGTAGTAACTTGGAAAAGATGAGATATGAGGTGCACTCTGGAAGCTTATAGGGGGGTAATCAGGGATGAACGCAGATGTGACATCACGCAGCCCCCCGGAAAATGGTCCTGGCCCGCCCGCATTTACCCCTAGGGATGCGACCACAATGTGTGTCTGCGCAGCCGCTGTGCACGTGCATTTTGCCACCACCAGCAAACTGCTGCGCGGCGCTATTGCGGCTTGGTCTGAATGACCCCCATAGGCTTTTGGCTCCTGATATGTATTTGTTTTACTTATCTGCAAAACTGAAACATAACCTGAATTGTTTCTGCTTTAAAGGATATTTCTCTTATGTCATAGAGGTCCACTAGGAGCCATGGGCACTTTAAAAGTTTCACAATGTGGGCTGGCTCCTCCCTCCTACCAGACTCAGTCTAGAAACTGTGCCCGGAGGAGCCGGTCACAGCTAGGGGAGCTCCTAGGAGTTTTCTTAGTTTTATTGTTTTCTAGAGTCTCATTTTTTACAGGAGGCTGTTTGGCACCAGTCTGCCGGCTTCGTGGGACTTAGGGGGGAGAATGGCCGAATTAATACACAGTTACTGGCTCCATTACTCCGCTGATAGGACACTGAGCTCCTGAGGGATATGTCCGCAAGCCCCACCATGGCGACCGCACACTCCAGCAGCACGCCGCCACCCCTACAGAGCCAGAAGACTGAAGAGTAGTGGGTCGCCGGTGGGTATGGCGGCACAATGGTGGGAGCGCAGCTCTGGTTTCAGGCTGCACTCCAGGAAGGCTCAGCAACATATTAACTGTATGTCAGCGCTATGAGGGGCGTTCTGAGCCAGCAAGACTACCCTACGTTGGTCTGACTGGGGCTGTGTTCCGCTGTCAGACATAATACCACAAGGCCAGTATAAACAAAAGTGTGGGAAGCCGCGCGCCATTAGAGGGGGGGCGGGGCTTCCACTCAGGGCAGACCCAGCAGCTCACCAGCGCCATTTTCTCCCTGCAGATCTCACTACAGGATGCTGACAGAGAAGCGCTGCCCCTCCAGACAACTCCAGCATACCTCTGCAGTACCCGGGAGTAATAGAGGGGGAGTGTAATTAAATGGTACTGGCTGCCCTATTAAGGTTAATTAGTCAGTGCCGGGCTTTTATACTATTAGCCAGATAGGGTGCTGTGTGGCTGGTTCCTCATACTCTGTGACTGTCTGAAGGTACTCTGGGGGAAACTGACATTTTCCTGTGTGTGTGTGCGCATATATCCCACATTACCATGTCAAGGGACTGTGAGGGTCATTCTGAGTTGATCGTAGCTGTGCTAAATTTAGCACAGCTACGATAAATCACACTGACATGCGGGGGGACGCCCAGCACAGGACTAGTCCGCCCCGCATGTCATTGCCGGCCCCCCACAGAAGTGCAAAGGCATCGCTCCCGGCCAGCACAGCTTTAGCTGAGAGCTTGTCATCGCTCTGCAGCTGCGGCCCACCACCCGTTTGGTACAGCCACGCCTGCGTTGGCCGGACCGCTCCCACAAAACGGCGACCAAACGCCTCCATTCCGCCCCCTCCCGCCCAGCGACTGCCTCTGCCTGTCAATCAGGCAGAGGCAATTGTATCCCTGATACGGCCTTCGGCTGGCTGGTGCATGCGCAGTAGGGACCCAATTGCTCGACTGTGACAAAAAGCAGCGAGCGAACGGGTCACAATGACCCCCTGTGTGTCTTGTACTGCAGAGTGTTATCTTCTCCAGGGGAATCCCTGCTGTGTACTCAAAACAGTACACCTCAGGCTTCTGGGTCAACCCGTTTGGGTGGACTCCATAAAGGGTATGATATCAAATATCTCTACCAGATTATCCCATACTGAGAGACGCAGTTTTTGAGAATCTGTGGAGGATCTGATGAATAAGGATTCAGCCCCCACAACTGCGCCTCTCACCCCACCCACATATCCAGAAAAGCGTACACTGGCCCAGATAATGCATGCTGACACTGATACCGACGCCTCAGATACAGGGGATGGTGAGGTGGATCTGGGTGGAGATGCAGCTCCTGCCCGAGGGGTACAAGCTATGATTGCGGCCATTAGGGATATTTTGCAGATAACTGAGAAGGTTCCTGTTCAGGAAGAGGAATCTTATTTTAATGTAAAAAAGAAATCCTCGGTTACCTTCCCTGCATCAAAGGAGTTAAACTCCCTATTTGAAGGAACCTGGGAAAACCCAGAGAAAAAATTCCAAATCCCTAAGAGGCTGCTCATTTCTTTCCCTTTCCCTCAGGAGTATAGGAAGAATTGGGAAAACCCATCTATTGTGGACGCGTCTGTGTCTAGATTGTCAAATAAAGTTGTTTTACCTGTTCCTGGTACAGCCTCCTTATAGGATCCGGCTGACCACAAGATTGAGACTACGCTCAAATCACTATACACTGCTACAGGAATGGCTCACAGACCCACTATTGCTTGTGCGTGGATTTCTAGGGCCATAGTATAGTGGTCAGGCACCTTACTAGATGATTTAGATTCCATGAATAGGAGTGACATTGACATGTTTTTACATCACATACAGGATTCTGCAGGCTTCATGGTGGAGGCCATGAAGGAAACTGGCCTGCTTAATGCAAGGGCCACAACTGTGGCAGTTTCGGCATGCAGGGGACTGTGGCTAAGCCAATGGACTGTTAACACAGAATCCAAGAAAAGTGGAGATCCTGCTCTTCACAGGTGAGGCCCTGTTACGTGGATATCCAAGGCAGCTGCAGGTAAGTCGACATATCTTTCTTTCGCAACTACACGAGCTAGGAAATCATATCCTACACCTACACTGCAGTTCTTTTGGGCTGCAAAGTTTAAAAAGAAGTCCCAGGGTTCCTCCACTTCCTTTAGAGGAGGTTGAGGAAAATCCAGAAAACTGGCAGTGACAGGTTCCCAGGAACAGACCTCAGGTTCTGCTTCCTCAAAACCTTGAGCATGACGGTGGACCTCATTGCCTGGAGACCAGGCAGGTGGGAGCAAGGTTAAAAGATTTCAGTCACATCTGGGCGACATCATGCCTAGACCCCTGGGTAAAAGATATTGCCCAGGGATACAGACGGGAGTTTCAATAACTCCCACCTCACAGATTCATCAAATCAGGTTTACCAGCTTCTCAGGAGGACAGTACAATCCTGCAGGAGGCTATTCAAAAATTGGTGCAAACACAAGTCATTGTTCCAGTTCCACCTCAACTACAGAACAGTGGTTATTACTCCAATCTGTGGTACCGAAACTGGGCGGTTCGGTAAGACCGATATTGAACCTAAAATCATTGAACCCTTGAGGGTATTGAAATTCAAGATTCAGTCTCAGAGCAGTAATCTCAGGTCTGGAGGAGGGGGAATTCCTGGTATCCCTTAATATCAAGGATGCGTATCTTCACATTCCGATCTGGGCGCCTCACCAGGCTTATCTAAGGTTTGCACTACAGGACTGTCTCTATCAGTTCCAGGCACTGCCATTTGGCCTCTACTGCACCGAGGGTATTCACCAAGGTCATGGCAGAGATGATGCTCCTCCGCAAGCAGGGAGTGAACATAATTCCATATCTGGACGATTTACTGATAAAAGCATTTTCCAGGGAAAGGTTGTTGCAGAGTACTACTCTCTCAACTCATCTACTTCAGGATCATGGATGGATTCTGAACCTTCCAAAAACACGTTTGGAGCAAACAAGGAGACTTCCCTTCTTAGGGATGATACTCGACATGGAAGTTCAGAGAGTGTTTCTTCCATTGGAAAAAGTGTTGGTGATCCAGTCAATGGTCCAGGATGTCCTGAAGCCAGCCCGAGTATCAGTTCATCAGTGCATTCGCCTTCTGAGGAAGATGGTAGCCTCCTACAAGGCACTGCAGTACGAAAGATTCCATGCAAGATTCTTCCAGCTGGATCTCCTGGACAAGTGGTCCAGATCACATCTTCACATGCACCAGCAGATACGCCTGTCGCTGAAAGACAGAATTTCACTTCTCTGGTGGCTGCAGACTTCTCACCTGATCGTAGGCCACAGGTTTGGGATTGAAAATTGGATTCTTCTAACATATGCAAACCTTAGAGGTTGGGGAGCAGTCACCCCAGGAGGAAAACTTCCAAGGAAAGTGGTCAAGTCAGGAAGCCATCCTTCCAATACACATTCTGGAACTAAGAGCAGTATACAATGCCCTTCTACAAGCGGCATATCTTCTAAGAGATCAAGACATTCAGGTTCAGTCGGACAATGTAACGGCGGTGACCTACATAAACCGACAGGGCGGAACGAAGAGCAGAGCTGCACTGTCGGAGGTAACAAGAATTATTCTCTGGGCAGAAAGACATGCATTGGCTCTGTCGTCAATCTTCATTCCAGAAGTGGACTGCTGGGAAGCAGACTTCCTCAGCAGACACAATCTCCATCTAGGAGAGTGGTGCCTCCACCTGGAGGTGTTTGCGGAGGTTACAAGCCAGTGGGGAGTACCTCAGATAGACATAATGGCCTCTCGTCTCCACAAGAAGCTCAGGCGGTACCGTTCCAGGTCGAGATACCTGCAAGCAGTGGCCGTGGATGCGCTGGTAACTCTGTGCTTGTTTCAGTTAGTATATGTGTTCCCTCCACTTCTACTCATCCCAAGGATTCTCAGTAGAATCAAAGAACAAGGCTTCAGGCGATCCTCATTGCTCCGGACTAGCCAAGAAGGGCTTGGTACGCGGATCTTCTGGAATTACTCATAGAGGATCCGAGGCCTCATTTCTTTGTGAGGACCTTCTGCAACAGGGGCTGTTTGTTTATCAAGACTTACCACAGCTACGTTTGATGGCATGGAAGTTGAGCGCCAGATCTTAGCTTGGAAGGAGATTCTAAACAGGGTGATTCCTACTCTGATCCAAGCTAGGAAGGGAGTAACATCTAAGCATGTATCTTGGTGTGAATCCAGTTTCCTGTGGTAGAGTTTAAACTGGGGCGTTTCCTCTTCTTTCTGCAAGCTAGTGTGGATGTGGGCCTACACCTAGGCTCCATAACGGTCCAGATTTCGGCCTTGTCCATTTTCTTTCAGAAACAATTGGCTGCTCTCCCTGAGGTTCAGACATTCTTGAAAGGGGTTCTTCAAATCCAACCGCCCTATGGCACCTTGGGATCTTAATGTGGTGTTACAGTTCCTGCAGTCGGATTGGCTTGAGCCTTTACAGGAGCTAGATGTAAAGTGTCTTACATGGAAGGCTGTCACACTGTTGGCCTTGGCATCAGCAAGTCGTGTGTCAGAATTGGGGGCATTGTCACACCAGAACCCCTACTTGGTTTTTCATGAAGATAGTGTTACGATCCAAATGCTCAGGACAGGGGAGATCTTATGCAGTGAGTCCAGAGCACCAGGACGTGATGTAGGGATAGGGAAATGGAATGGAAATAGCCCCTAGCACCCCACCTCCGTTGTCTTACCCGTGTTGTCAATTCACGCCTGAATGACTGGTTTCTTGGGCCCACGGCAGCCGCGTTTGAAGGGCGGATTAGGTCTGCCCAACTCCGATGCCCCCAGGTCTTAAAGGGAGACAAAGTGTGAACTGAGACAGGGTAATAACAAGGGGACCTCTAACGGAAACAACCAAGCTAGGGGCTACTAACTACCTAAAAACTAAACATATGTGCAGCACGCCGCCAAAGGAAAAAGAACTACAAAGGATACCACTGTCCACTCCCCCACACAGCACCACCGAGTTCCGGGGAGGACAGTGAAAGCGGAAACCTCTGCAAAAGCACCAACTCAAAGAAATGCAAATACTAGAGGGCAGGGAGCAGGATCGACCAGATGCAGCTGACCAAAAACAAACTTCTACAAGGCAGGAACAGCATACAGGAAGCTATTACCGGCATTTTTGTGAGACACTGTGGAGGCATATAACAGGGAACCCTCCAATGGCAGTACAGAGCTTAATTGATAAATGTTGTGCAGCTGCCTTGCTGCACGACCAGGGGAGAACAGGTGAGTAATCTTATGGCAACGGGGAACGCGGTCCACCTGTGGCGTCCCCGTTGCCATGGACCCGGCCGCCCTGCACGCACGGCGCCCTAGCGTTGCCAGGGACCCGGCAGCTATCGTGCGCACGGCGTCCTGGCATTGCTAGGCGCCGTGTGGAAGCAGGGAGAGAGAGAGGCGTGGTGGTCGTGACCGCTGCTCTGTCAGGGCACGGCCGAACACTGCCGCACCTAACAGTACCCCATCCCCCTTGAGGAGGGGTTAAAGAACCCCTAGAGCCGGGTTTCTGAGGAAACTCCTGAAAGAATATCTTCTTAAGTTTAGGAGCATGTACATCCTTATCCAACACCCAAGACCTTTCTTCAGGGCCATAACCTTTCCAGAGGACCAAAAAATAATGCCGGCCACGAGAAAGCTTAGAATCTAAGACCTTCTCCACCAAGAACTCTTGTTGCCCCTGAACATCCACCGGAAGTCTAACCCGGGAAGTCCTCCGAGGAAATCTCCTGGAAGAAAAATACTGTTTCAAAAGGGAACAGTGAAAAGTATTGCCAATTTTGAGTGATCTCGGCAAACGTAGCCGAAAAACAACTGGGTTGACTTTCTTAATAATAAGGAATGGTCCAATAAATTTGGGTCCCAATCTAGCCGAGGGTTGTCGGAACTTGGTGTTGCGAGTTGACAACCACACCTTATCTCCCACCTTAAAAGTGCAAGGACGTCGGAGCCTATCAGAAAATTTATTTTCTCGGAAGGCAGCTTTCTTCAGGGCAAAGTGCACCTTTCTCCAAATCATTCTGAGATGGGAGGTTAAGGTCAACGAGGAGACTGGAGAATGAGGGAAAAAAGATTTGGCTCTAGGATGAAAGCCAAAGACCGAAAAGAATGGGGACTCCTTGGTGGAAGAATGACAAGAGTTATTATAGGCAAATTCAGCTAAAGGAAGAAATTCAGACTAATCATTCTGAAGTTTGGCCGAATACAACCGTAAATACTGTTTTAACGACTGATTAACTTGTTTGGTTTGTCCGTTAGATTGCGGATGGTACCCAGATGTTAAAGAGAGTTTCATATTTAATGAGGCACAAAAACGTTTCCAGAAACGGGCGATGAATTGCGGACCCCGATCAGAGACAATATCCCTGGGCAACCCATGGAGCCTGAACACATGGCGGAGAAACAAGACTGCCAACCCTTGAGCAGAGGGTAATCGGGGAAGAGCAATGAAGTGAGCCATCTTACTAAAACGATCTACTACCACCCAAATGACTCGAAATCCGTCTGAAAGAGGAAGGTCCACCACGAAATCCATGGATATATGTGACCATGGCCTGAGAGGAACGGCTAAAGGTATGAGTTGCCCAATCGGCAAAGAACGAGAAACCTTATGCCGTGCATAACCTGACAGGAATGGACAAATTCCCTTACATCTTTAGAAAGATTAGGCCACCACACCGAGCTAAAGACTAACTCCAAGGTCTTAGTCATACCTGGATGACCAGAGACTTTGTTGTCATGAAATTCCGCTAAAACATTGCCTCTCAGAAATTCAGGGATGAAGAGACGATCAGCAGGAGTAAGTTTGGGAGCCTGCCGTTGAAGCTGGACTGAGTAAATAAATCCTGTGTGAGGCCTGCCCGGATGACAGATGATGGCACTATGGGGGTAGTAGCAGGATGGTTATTGTGAACCGGAAGAAAACAACGTGACAGGGCATCAGCTTTCGTATTCTTGGACCCGGGCCTGAAGGTGGTGATAAACCTGAAACGAATAAAAAACAATGCCCAACGTGCCTGCCGAGCATTAAGCCGTTTAGCTGACTCAATATACTGCAGGTTCTTATGGTCAGTAAACACTGTAATGGTATGCCTAGCTCCCTCCAGCCAATGCCTCCACTCCTCGAAAGCCCATTTAACTGCCAGCAATTCTCGATTACCAACATCATAGTTGGATTCTGCAGGGGAGAATTTCCTGCACATGAAGGCACAAGGGTGTAATTCCTGAGACTCCGGATCTTCCTGAGAAAGGATAGCCCCCACTACAACCTCTGAGGCATCTACCTCAACTATAAAGGGGAGCTCCGGGTTAGGGTGCCTGAGATCAGGAGCTGAGACAAAGGCCTGCTTCAAGGCCAGAAAGGCAGACTCCGCTTCAGGCGACCAATTGGAAGGGTCCGCTCCTTTTTTAGTCAATGCTACTATAGGAGCGCCAAATCAGAAAAGGTATGAATGAAACGCCTATAATAATAAGCAAACCCTAAAAAGTGCTGAATTGCTTTTAAATTCGTGGGTTGCGCCCAATTAAGGATGGCCTGGAGTTTTTTCCATCCCATGAAAAACCCCTGGGGAGAAATAATATACCCCTAGAAGGACACTTCTGTGATGTGGAAATCACATTTCTCTAGTTTAGCGTATAAATAATTCTCCTGTAGTTTTTGAAGGACCAGTCGCACATGGATAATATGTTGTTCCATAGACTCAAAGTAAATCAAAATGTCATCTAAGTAAACGACTACGAACTTCCCTAGAAAGTCACGAAGAACATCATTAATGAGGTCTTGAAATACCGCAGGAGCATTAGACAACCCAAACGGCATCACCAGGTTTTCATAATGACCCGACTGTGTGCTGAAAGCCGTCTTCCACTCATCCCCAGATCTTATTCGGATGAGATTGTAAGCTCCTCTAAGATCGATCTTAGAGAAGATAACGGCAGAGCGTAACTGATCAAACAGTACTGAAATCAATGGCAAGGGGTGTTTTTAACAGAAATTTTATTCAGAGCCCGAAAATCAATACATGGTCTGAGCGACCCATCTTTTTTCTCAACAAAAAAGAACCCTTCACTCAATGGAGATTTCAGGGGCTTAATGAATCCTTTTTTCAGGCTCTCCTGAATATAATTATCCATAGCCGTGGTTTCTGGCCCAGACAGGGCATATAATCTCCCTTTAGGTAAAGTGGCACCTGGAACTAAATCAATAGCGCAGTCATAGGACCGATGGGGAGGCAGAATGTCCGCATTACCCTTGGAGAAAACATCGGCAAAATCCTGATATTCCAAAGGAATAAGTTCTGGGGTAACTGCCGCAACCCGGACTGGATGGGAAATACACTCCTTTACACAAAAGGGACCCCATTGGGAAATCTTCCCAGACCGCCAATCTATGGTGGGATTATGAAAGGCAAGCCAGGGGTGACCCAAAACTACTGGAACTGCCGGACAATGTGTAAGGTAAAATTCAATTTTTTCTGAATGTAGGGCCCCCAGTGTCGGTTGTACTGGAGGTGTGCGGTAAATAATTACCCCATTGGAAAGCAGACCACCATCCAAGCCGTGCATGGTGATACGTTTATCCAAAGGAATCTGCGGAACGCCTAAAGCCTTAGCCCAACCTAAATCCATTAAATTTCCTGCAGCTCCACTGTCGACGAAGGCCGACACCAACAAACTGAGGCTACCAAAGGAAATCTTTACAGGAACTAATAAAGAATCATTAGAGGAGATTAACTGCAGACCCAAGTGAACCCCCTCACAATTCACTTGGTCAGAGCGTTTCCCGGCTTATTCGGGCAACTACATGCGATATGTCCCTTGCCACCACAATACAAACAAAGACCAGAATTTAACCTTCTGGTTCTTTCCTCTGGGGACAGCCGGGAGAGACCCATTTGCATGGGCTCCTCGACGTCCTCAGGAAAAGTATATACACATGGACTAGGCCTAAAAGTTGTTCCTCTTTCAGCCCTCCGCTCTCGGAGACGACGATCAATTTTAATAGCAAGCTCCATGAGTTTGTCTAGAGTCTCAGGAGCGGGGTACTGAAGGAGACTGTCTTTAATAACTTCAGACAAACCGAGGCGAAACTGACTGTGCAGGGCCGGGTCATTCCAGTCACAGTCGGCTCTCAGCTGATGCTTCTCTATCTGGGTCATCATATAAAAGGCCTAAGGACTTAAAAAAGGCATCTACTGATAACAAGGCAGCATCATCCGCTCTTAGCCCAAAAGCCCAGGTCTGTGGATCACCTTGGATTAAAGACATCACAATCCCGACCCGTTGAGACTCAGTACCAGAGGAATGGGGCCTTAAACGAAAATAAAGCTTACAAGCTTCTTTAAAATTAAAGACATCTTTTCGGTTACCCGAAAAACGGTCAGGTAAATGCATTTTTGGTTCTGGAACCATACTCGGGGAGGCTCGCAAAAGATCTTCCTGCGATCTCACCCGAAGAGTAAGGTCCTGAACCATCTGAGTTTGTTCCTGAATCTGGTTGACCAAAGCTGACTGGGATTTGGCCCTAAAACTGCCGGATTCATGAGGCTGAATTTCTAGGCCCACCAATACAAAGGGAAAAAATTTATACCCCTTTTTGTGGGCCGGTGATAATGTTACGATCCAGATGCTCAGGACAGGGTAGATATTATGCAGTGAGTCCAGAGCACCAGCATGTGATGCAGGGATAGGGAAATGGAATGGAAATAGCCCCTAGCACCCTACCTTCGTTGTCTTACCCGTGTTGTCAATTCACGCCTGAATGACTATGGTTTCTTGTGCCCACGGCAGCCGCGTTTGAAGGGCGGATTAGGTCTGCCCAACTCCGATGCCCCCACGTCTTAAAGAGAGACAAAGCGTGAACTGAGACAGGGTAATAACAAGGGGACCTCTAACTGAAACAACCAAGCTAGGGGCTACTAACTACCTAAAAACTAAACGTATGTGCGGCACGCCGCCAAAGGAAAAAGAACTACAAAGGATACCACTGTCCACTCCCCCACACAGCACCACCGAGTTCCGGGGAGGACAGTGAAAGCGGAAACCTCCGCAAAAGCACCAACTCAAAGAAACGCAAATACTAAGCGGCCTAGGCCGCAACACGCGGCAGAAGCCGCTACTCACGAAACCGGGCGAGAACAGGTTCACAAGGACCAGAAGGATTCCCAGGACCGGCTTCAGAACTCCAGATTACAAGAGGGCAGGGAGCAGGATCGACCAGATGCAGCTGACCAGGAGCAAACTTCTACAAGGCAGGAACAGCATACAGGAAGCTATCACCGGCGTTTGTGTGAGACACTGAGGAGGCATATAACAGGGAACCCTCCAATGGCAGTACAGAGCCTAATTCATAAATGTCGTGCAGCTGCCTTGCTGCACGACCAGGGGAGAACAGGTGAGTAATCTTATGGCAACAGGGAACGCGGTCCATGTGTGGCATCCCCGTTGCCATGGACCCGTTGGCCCTGCACGCACGGCGTTCTATCGTTGCCAGGGACCCGGCGGCTATCACGTGCATGGCGTCCCGGCGTTGCTAGGCGCCGTGCGGAACACTGCCGCGCCTAACAGATAGAGCTGAGCTTAGAACACGTCATCAGTTTCTTCCTAAGGTTGTGTCTGCATTTTATATCGACCAACCTATTGTGGTGCCAGTGGCTACTGACTCCTCGGCTTCTTCAAAGTCCTTGTACGTTGTGAGAGCTTTGAAGATATATGTGAAGCGGACAGCTAGTCACAGGAAATCGGACGCGCTGTTTGTCCTTTATGAATCCAATAAGATTGGGTGTCCTGCTTCTAAGCAGACTATTGCTCGCTGGATCAGGCTTACTATCCAGCATGCTTATTCCATAGCAGGATTGCCGGTTCCAAGATCTGTACAGACCCACTCTACTCATTCAGTGGGTTCTTCCTGGATGGCTGCCCGGGGTGTTTTGGCTCTACAGCTTTGCCGAACAGCTGCTTGGTCAGATTTGAACACAATTGCTAAGTTCAACAAGTTTGATACTTTGGCCTCTGAGGACCTCAAGTTTGGTCACTCAGTTCTGCAGGACCCTCAGCACTCTCACTCCTGTACTTGGAGTTTTGGTATATCCCTATGGTACTAAATGGAACCCCAGTATCTACTAGGACAAAAAAGAAAATAGGATTTTAATTACCTACCGTTAAATCCTTTTCTCGTAGTCCTTAGAGGATGCTGGGCGCCCGCCCTGTGCTTCGTATTCCTGCATAGTTACGTGGGTAAGTATTGGTTCAGCTGTTGCAGTTCGTGTTTCATGATTTGTTGGCATGGTTTTCCTTTGGTTATGTGAGTGCTGGTTCAAATCTCACCACTGTGTATTTCCTTCTCTTGAAGTATGTCCGTCTCCTTGGGCACAGTTTCTAGACTGAGTCTGGTAGGAGGGGCATAGAGGGAGGAGCCAGCCCACACTATTAAACTCTTAAAGTGCCCATGGCTCCTAGTGGACCCATCTATACCCCATGGTACTAAATGGAACCCCAGTATCCTCTACGGACTACGACTATTTTTATCCATGTTGTCCATAGTAAAGTATTTAAATATAGAGCAAAATCTGTGTATTATAGATATGAAATAAAGTTTCAAAACAAAAGATTTCCGTTGAGTCTTTTTATTTGTGTATTATCTTATTTTCAGATGTTTTTGTACTTTTGCAGTGGGGGGGTCGGGCCTGACATGCGGGGCGGACTAGCCCTGTGCTGAGCATCCCCCCCACATGTCAGTGTGCCTGATCGTAGTCCTGTGCTGAGCATCCCCACCGCATGTCAGTGTGCCTGATCGTAGCCCTGTGCTGAGCATCCCCCCCACATGTCAGTGTGCCTGATCGTAGCCCTGTGCTGAGCATCCCCCCCACATGTCAGTGTGCCTGATCGTAGCCCTGTGCTGAGCGGGTGGTCTTCTGTATACTGGCGGTCGGGCTCCCGGCGCTCAGTATACCGGCGCCGGGAGCCCGACCGCCGGCATACCGACACTTATTTTCCCTCGTGGGGGTCCACGACCCCCATAGAGGGAGAATAAAATAGTGTGGCGCGCGTAGCGCGCCACCGTGCCCGTAGCGTGGCGAGCCCGCAAGGGGCTCATTTGCGCTCGCCACACTGTCGGTCAGCCGGCGGTCGGGCTCCCAGCGCCAGTAAGCTGGGCGCCGGGAGCCCGACCGCCGGCCAGCCGTAGTGAACCCGTGCTGAGCATCCCCCCGCATGTCAGTGTGCCTGATCGTAGCCCTGTGCTGAGCATCCCCCCACATGTCAGTGTGCCTGATCGTAGCCCTGTGCTGAGCATCCCCCCCACATGTCAGTGTGCCTGATCATAGTCCTGTGCTGAGCATCCCCCCGCATGTCAGTGTGCCTGATCGTAGTCCTGTGCTGAGCATCCCCCCCACATGTCAGTGTGCCTGATCGTAGCCCTGTGCTGAGCATCCCCCCCACATGTCAGTGTGCCTGATCGTAGCCCTGTGCTGAGCATCCCCCCACATGTCAGTGTGCCTGATCGTAGCCCTGTGCTGAGCATCCCCCCCACATGTCAGTGTGCCTGATCATAGTCCTGTGCTGAGCATCCCCCCGCATGTCAGTGTGCCTGATCGTAGTCCTGTGCTGAGCATCCCCCCCACATGTCAGTGTGCCTGATCGTAGCCCTGTGCTGAGCATCCCCCCGCATGTCAGTGTGCCTGATCGTAGCCCTGTGCTGAGCATCCCCCCCACATGTCAGTGTGCCTGATCGTAGCCCTGTGCTGAGCATCCCCCCCACATGTCAGTGTGCCTGATCATAGCCCTGTGCTGAGCATCCCCCCCACATGTCAGTGTATCTGATCGTAGTCCTGTTCGGTGTAGTATCCTGCAATATAAAATAAAAATTAACTCCATGTAAAAATGTGTGTGTACAATACAAATTATTATTATTATTATCCTTTATATGGCGCCACAAGGTTACCGCAGCACCCAATTACAGAGTACATATATAATCAAACAGGAAAACAGCGACTTACAGTTGATGACAATATAGGACAAGTACAGGGTAAATACACATAGTTACATCAGCAGATGACACTGGAATAAGTATCAGGTGGCAGAAGACTGCTGGATTTGGTGCAGTTGAAGATTATTAAAGTAAGAAAAAGGATAAGCACATGAGGGAAGAGGGCCCTGCTCCTGAGAGCTTACATTCTAAAGAGGAGGGGTAGACAGACAGGGGTGACACAGGTGGGGTACATAGCGAGCGTGAAACAGAGGGTTAGGATGAGATTTGGCTGGGTTTGGTGAAGAAGTGGGTCTTGAGAGCCCGTTTGAAGTTTTGTAGAGAGGTGGAGAGTCTGAGGGAGAGAGGTAGGGAGTTCCAGAGAAGTGGTGCAGCATGTGAAAAATCTTGGAGGTAGGAGTGGGAGGAAGTAATCCATAGGCATGAGAGTCAGCGTGCATTAGCAGAGCGATAGGACAGGTGGGAGTGTAAAGGAAGATAAGGTCAGAGATGTAGATGGGAGAGGAGTGGGTGAGGGCTTTGTAAGCGAGTGTGAGAAGCTTGAAATGGATTCTGAAAGGGAAGGGGAGCCAGTGAAGGTCTAGTAAGAGAGGAGAGGTGGACGTAGTGCGTTTGGTGAGGAAAATGAGCCGGGCAGCAGCATTGAGGATAGATTGGAGTGGAGAGATATTTGTCAGGAATGCCAGTCAGGAGGAGAATACAGTTGTCCAGTTTGGAGATGACCAGTGAGTGGATAAGAGTCTTAGTAGCATCCTGGGTCAGAAAGGGTCTGTTCCTGAAAATATTTTTTAGATAAAAATGGCAGGTTTGTGAGAGGTGCTGAATGTGTGGTGTGAAGGAGAGGGAGGAGTCAAGTATTACTCTTAGACAGTGCACTTGGGGGCTAGAGGAGATAGTAGTACCATCAATAGATAATGAGATTGTAGGAGGTGAGGTTATGCAGGAGGGAGAGAAGATGATCAGCTCAGTCTTAGACATGTTAAGTTTAAGAAAGCGCTGGGACATCCAAACAGAGATAGACAGACAGTTGGAGATTCGAGTGAGGAGAGCAGGGGAGAGATCAGGAGAGGAAAGATTTGGGTGTCATCAGCATAGAGATGATATTGGAAACCAAAAGAACTAATGAGCTTACCTAGTGAGGACGTATAGAGAGCGAAGAGAAGAGGACCAAGGACAGAACCTTGGGGTACACCTACAGTTAGTGGAAGTGGGGGCAGGTGGAGCCATGGGAGGAGACAGAGAATGAACGGTCAGATAGGTAGGAAGACAGCCAAGAGAGGGAAGTGTCATGCAGACCAATGGAGTGGAGGATTTGCAGTAGGAGAGGACGGTCCACAGTGTCAAAAGCAGCAGAGAAAGCCAGTAGAATAAGTAGAGAGTAGTGTCCCTTAGATTTAGCAGCATAGAGGTCATTGCACACTTTTGTAAGGGCAGTTTCAGTGGAGTGGAGAGGATGGAAGCCAGACTGGAATGGGTCAAGCAGTGAGTGTGAGGAAAGAAAGGAAGTAAGGCGGTTGTAGACAATACGCTCAAGGAGTTTGGAGGAGAGAGATGGGTCGGTAGTTGGAGAGAGTGTTTGGATCAATGGTAGGTTTTTTAAGAATAGAAGAGCTGAGTGCATGCTTAAAGGCAGAGGGGACAGTGCCTGATGAGAGGGAGAGATTGAGAAGGTGGGAAAGATGGGAACAAGCAGAAGGAGAGAGGTAGCGGAGGAGGCGGAAGGTGATAGGGTCAAGTGGGGAGGTGGTGAGGGGACAGGAATGAATGAGGGCCATGACTTCCTCTTCAGATGCATGGGAGAAAGATGTCAGAGTTGGTGGGAGGGATGGGAAGGGGTGGTAAGGCATGGGAAAAGGCTGTGTGATGGGAGATATGTGTGTGTACTTACCAGATCCAGACTCTCCGATGCCTCCTCTTCCACAAGAGTCACACTGTGACCTTATCCTTGGCTCTTGTTCCAAAGTGAATTTCATGAGGTTATAGTACCACAGCGTTGGCTTGTAAACCTCATCTGTCCCGGCTCCAGAATGTTGCGATTCCATATACTTCTTGTGCTCCTACAAAAACATTGGAAATTTGCAATGTTCTTCTTTACCCAATTTAGGTCTCCAGCGCTGTTCCTGGCTCTACTGTATCTGATCAGCTGGTCATATGCCTGATTCCTCTGTGTCCTGTTGGCATAGTCCACACTTATTACACACCACAGGCACTCGTTCTCGTGATACAATTCAATGAATCCAGACCAGAATTTGTGATTTGCCTCTGCTGACACATCTGTGGGAAAAATATTATACTCAATTTAACTACAAAGTATAAGTGTAATGTACACACCTGTGTCATACAACCTGTATAGTAACGCACAAACAGCAACTTGAATTATGAGCACCCAGCTGAAAACTGAAACCAATCTGCAGCGCCGTTACACATTATTACACATCCGTAATACCCGTTACACATTATTACACAGTTATGCCCATTACACATTATTACACACCGTTATGCCCACACACTGTAATGCCCATTACACATTATTACACACCATAATGCCCATTACACATTGTAATGCCCATTACACATTATTACACACCGTAATGCCCATTACACACTATTACACACTGTAGTGCACATTACATATTATTACACATTATTACACACCTTTGACGCACCGCCACAGGCTTACCGTGGGTACTGGGATCCAGGCGCTGCTGATCCAGCTGCTGGAGGTGCTGTGTGGATGGGCAGGGGCATGGCTGCATTCCTGTGTGTCTGCAGCATGGGAGGAGGCCATGTTGGAGACCAAAATGGCTCAGGAACCAATGGGGCTTCTCAGTGTAAGTGTCCAGCCAATCCTGGTACATTTCCTCCTTTAAAAAGGGGCAGCTTGTTGCACTCTCTGCCAGTGCTTTGTTGTTGTTTAGCAAAAGCCCAGCTCTGTGCACCCACATATAGATTCTGTGTCTCCAGGTAGTCTCAGTTCCCACTCCGCTCCCTGTCCATACCTGCTTTCCACCGCTGCATACTACCCGCCAGCACTCCAGTACACCACCCACAGATACCTGTGCTCTGGTTGGTACTTTGTGTTCCCTGGGACCCTGTGGGGTCTGCCAATCTCCCATTAGAGTTCTTCAGCCACGTCTTTGAATATCTGTGTTCTTCAGCCACATCTTGAATATCTGAGTTCTTCAGCCACGTGTTTGAATATCCAAGTTCTACAGCCACGTCTTCTAATACTCAGTATCCATACATCTTCAGAGTTTTTCAGACACATGTTTAAATATCCAGTCACCACATTTCTTCAGAGTTCTTCAGCCACGTCTTCTAATATCCAGTAACCATATTTCTTCAGAGTTTTTAGCCCCATCTTCACGTATTCAGTTTCTTCACACCTAGGGGTATATTTACTAAGGTCCCGATTTTGACCGAGATGCCGTTTTTTCTTCAAAGTGTCATCTCGGGAATTTACTAAACTCAAATCACGGCAGTGATGAGGGCATTCGTATTTTTTTGGAAGTCAAAGAAAAAAATACGAATGAATACACCATCGGTCAAAGGCCCTCATTCCGAGTTGATCGGTCGCAAGGCGATTTTAGCAGAGTTACACACGCTAAGCCGCCGCCTACTGGGAGTGTATCTTAGCTTCTTAAAATGCGACCGAAGTATTCGCAATATTGCAATCACAAACTACTTAGCAGTTTTAGAGTAGCTCCACACTTACTCGGCATCTGCGATCAGTTCAGTGCTTGTCGTTCCTGGTTTGACGTCACAAACACACCCAGCGTTCGCCCAACCACTCCCACCGTTTCTCCGGCCACTCCTGCGTTTTTTCCGGAAACGGTAGCGTGTTCATCCACACGCCCCTTAAACGCCGTGTTTCCGCCCAGTAACACCCATTTCCTGTCAATCACATTACGATCGCCTGAGCGATGAAAAAGCCATGAGTAAAAATACTATCTTCATAGCAAAGATACTTGGCGCAATCGCAGTGCGAAAATTGCGCATGCGCACTAAGCGGAATTTCACTGCGATGCGATGAAAAATACAGAGCGAACAACTCGGAATGAGGGCCAAAACACGGCTGTTTAGGTCTGAATCACGGTCATTTACTAACCATTCGTATTTGTAATGTGTCTGTGAAAAAATACAAATCGTAATAAAGTGCTAAAAAAAAACAGACCTGCTTTTTATTACCGTGTTCTGATATGCATTCACGGATCCATGAGATCCGTGCATGTTCATCATTGGGAATGGGTGGGAAAGTGTTATTTTTTTATAAAAAAAATTGCGTGGGGTCCCCCCTCCTAAGCCAAACCAGCCTGGGCTCTTTGAGCCGATCCTGGTTGTAAAAATATGGGGGAAAAATGGACAGGGGTTCCCCCATATTTAAACAACCAGCATCGGGCTCTGCGCCTGGTCCTGGTTCCAAAAATACGGGGGACAAAAAGAGTAGGGGTCCCCCGTATTTTTGCAACCAGCACCGGGCTCCACTAGCTGGACAGATAATGCCACAGCCGTGGGTCACTTTTATACAGTGCCCTGCGGCCGTGGCATTAAATACCCAACTAGTCACCCCTGGCCGGGGTAGCCTGGGGGAGTGGGGACCCCTTCAATCAAGGGCCCCCCCCCCAGCCACCCAAGGGCCAGGGGTGAAGCCCGAGGCTGTCCCCCCCATCCAAGGGCTGCGGATGGGGGGCCGATAGCCAAAGTTAAAAGTGATTGCTATTGTTTTTAGTAGCAGTACTACAAGGCCCAGCAAGCCTCCCCGCAAGCTGGTACTTGGAGAACCACAAGTACCAGCATGCAGCGGAAAAACGGGCCCGCTGGTACCTGTAGTACTAGTACTAAAAAAATACCCCAATAAAGACATCACACACACACCTTGAAAGTATAACTTTAATACATACATGCATACCACCATATACACATACTTACCTTATGTTCACACACAGGTCGGTCCTCTTCTCCAGTAGAATCCATGGTGTACCTGTTGATAAAATTATACTCACCAAATCCAGTGTAGAAGGCTCCTCGGCTGGTAATCCTTTTGTAATCCACGTACTTGTTAAAATAAAAAAACGGATACCCGACCTTGCACTGAAAGGGGCCCCATGTTTTCACATGGGACCCCTTTCCCCGAATGACTGGAACCCCCTCTGACTTAAGTCCAAGAAGGTTCCATCAGCCAATCAGGGAGCGCCACGTTTGGCACCCTCCTGATCGGCTGTGTGCTCCTGTACTGACTGACAGGCGGCACCCGGCAGTGTTACAATGTAGCGCCTATGCGCTCTATTGTAACCAATGGTGGGAACTTTGTGGTCAGCGGATGACCGATAGTAACCTCACCGCTGACCTCAAAGTTCCCACCATTGGTTACAATGGAGCGCATAGGCGCTACATTGTAACACTGCCATGTGACGCCTGTCATACAGTACAGGAGCACACAGCCAATCAGGAGGGTGCCACAACGTGGCGCTCCCTGATTGGCTGATGGAACCTTCTTGGACTTAAGTCAGAGGGGGTTCCTGGCATTCGGGGAAAGGGGTCCCATGTGAAAACATGGGTCCCTTTCAGTTCGTGGTCGGGTATCCGTTTTTTTATTTTAACAAGTACGTGGATTACAAATGGATTACAAGAAGAAGAGCCTTCTACCCTGGATTATGTGAGTATAATTTTTTCAACAGGTACACCATGGATTCTACTGGAGAAGAGGACCAACCTGCGTGGGAACATATGTAAGTATGTGTATATGGTGGTGTGCATGTATGTATTAAAGTTATACTTTCAAGGTGTGTGTGTAATGTCTTTATTGTGGTATTTTTTTAGTAGTAGTACTACAGGTACCAGCGGGCCCGTTTTTCCTCCGTATGCTGTGTCAAAGTCAGAAAAATATCTCTATACACACTGCCATATTTGCACCTCATACAGGTCCGTGCTGCGCATGCGTACGCTCTCCCGTACGTGCGCATACTCACAGTCGCGGGCACCCGCAGGCGCACGGTATGCGTATTTACGGTAGAGTTTATGTGATCGTAGCGTGCGACTCAATCGTTACATATTTTCACTATATAATGTATTTTGTAGATCATGGTCCCTTTGATAGATTCTGAAAGTTTAGTTAATATAGCATGTTCCTGGACAGAGAGATCCCTCTTTGTATTGTACGAAGGGTCTAACAGGGGTCATACAGTGGTGTTTGGTATCCATCGGAAGAGTATTTAAATAGCAATATTCCGGTGTTGGTTTGGAGCGGATTAATCGCTCGTGCGAATAGTTATGGACATAAGAAGTTTATGTCCATTTACTATTATTTGCTCTTACTTAGCCATGCGGCGGGAAACCCAGTATCCCACCCACCTGAACAGTTGGAAGTAGCCACAGCCCACCTGTATGAATCAACCTATGACCTTTTGTTATAATGCGAAGCCGAATTCCTGTGTCCAATGAACAATGAGATTGTAGGGACCATTGAATTGTATTGTGTGGGGGGCATAAATAGACAGCCGACCATATCCAGTTCACTCTCTTCAACGGTTCTCATTGCTGATAATCGGGAGCTGGATATCGAGGCGCATGCGATCGTTTCCCCTTGTGCGTAAGTTTTCTCCGCAATCATATTGATCTTCTTGTTGTTGTGAGCCATTTCTCTCTCTCTCTCTCTCTCTCTCTCTTCTCCTCTTTCTCTCTTATTTTCCCTTAAAACGTAATTGTATTGTATTGTATTTCCTGTGTAGTTATCTGGTTAGTTAGTCTATGTTATATTGTAGTGTATGACTTGTATTGTATTAATTCTTTTGCAAGTATATCATACATAATATATATATCAGGCGTTGGACCCTAAGCACGGTATCTGTGTATTTCTTATAGTGTTAAGTGTTCTCAGAGCGTCGGTGACGCTCAAACAGCTTTTGAGTTAATAAGGTTATACTGTGTTGCATTTACACTCTATCATCACACTAAGGTTTTACTGCATAACACACTGTTTATGGTTTAGATATAAAGGTTTAACATTGTGAGCGTCAGCGCCGCTGGTGATCTCCTCGTGGTCCCGAGCGTCCGCTACGCTATAGCGGCAGCCAATAGCGTGCCTGCCTGTGATCTCTTGGCCGTGAGCGAACGTGACGCTTGAGCGTCTCGACTACGGCTAAGCGATTGTTACGCAACGTGCGTACCCTTACGGTACTTCATACGTAAATAGCGTACAGTGTTCTTAGACCTCATAAAGGGTTTTATATAAGATAAATATTTAGCTTTATCAATTGGCGGCTCGCCCGTCCTTCACATATCTGCACTAGGTAGATACAGCAGACATTATCCATCAGCAAAGGGCGGGAGGTTATATTCCTCGTAGTGCTGTCGGGATAAGCGTCTGCTTCTCTTAGTAAAGGGTGCTGAAGGAATCCGGGAACCGGATGTAAGAACAACACGCTAGTCTCTTTTAAAACTGTTTATTTTTCTGTCTTGCGTACACACGCACGCACATATATATATATCTGCATTTCTTTTTAATTTGTGTATTTTCGTATATCACTCTCCTGTTTGCCAGTTTTATAATTGATAAACGTGCTAAGAGAGATTTGCCGCTATTTCATAGTTTAAGAGTAAAAAGGTAATATAAAGTATAGACAAACACAGCTATGCCTGAGAGACAAGGCGAAGTCAGCGTGGTGCGCGGTAGATGATAAAGGATCATCCACATTGATAAACGTATAAATTGTGTTACGGTGGATCTTTACTTTGCGTACACGTGTCTCTAACAAAGGACTGAGACTTGCGTACGCAACCTAAAGGCCGACGCACGCAGCGTATATTACGCAACGGAGCGTCCGGGTACGCCCACGTAACTCAAATCACAAGTGTTAATTTTTTTTCAACGCGATAAAAAGCGCAACGCAGTAAATAACGCAAGGCGATAAATCGCGCAAATCTATTTTAACATTCGAAATTTAAATTAACAGATCCTTCTCCTAATTGGTAACACATCTGGTCTAAAGAAAAATTTCTGCGCAGAAATAGAAATAGAAACAAAAGTGTATATGTGGTGAGTGAGTGTTTGTTTTTACAATTTTTGAGGTTGAACCACAAGAAAAGTCGAGTTCTCGTGAGGTACATACGTGTAAGTGACGTACATGGTGGCTAGGGAGGCATCCCTGGTTAAAACATAAAATTTGAGCATTAGAGTATAGCGGACCAGGAGGTCATACTGTAGCACAGACCAGGAGGTCCAGAACAGACCAGGAGGTCCAGGTACAGCAGACAAGGAAGTCCGCTATAGAGTCAAGAGGCACAACACCAAGAAAGGGTTGGTGCAACACCCATATAGGCCATACAAGCTCTGGCTGAAGGAATTCGCAGCCGCAATTTTCGATTCCGTTGGTCGCTCAGTAAATAAGATTAGTTGCTTATGTACTGAACGATTGTACCGCACGTAATTGTGTACATTAGTTAGTAATCTGACCTAGTACCATTAGAGTAAAGGGGTCACAAACGCTATTTGTACATTCTAACGTGATTTGTGTAATTTTTTTTATTTTAAGGGAGGTTCGCTGCTCACTCAGGAACTATCCAACAACCAATAGTTACTGGAAAGAGTAAGTGTTCTTCGGATAACCCTCGCAGGTTCCAGTAAATAGAGGTTCAGGTCGCAGGGGCCCTGGGTCAGGTACGCCAGCACTATATCAGTGTGATCAGGTCGTATTGGTCGGCTTGGGCGAGTGAGTGGGGTACTCGGTAAACCGCCACCGTCAGCCTATTTTGAACATTTTGGTTTGCGTAAGGGTTGGCTGAATAAAGCAACACCTTCGAACTATGGGGGCCACTTGTTCAGGTAGGGGGCGATCAACCTCGGTTCGGGTTGATTCAGTGAACCGACCAGTCGGGTCGGCAAGGTACGTAATGTGTGAGAAATACGGAAGTCACACAGAAGTTTTATGTGATGAATGGGAGAGAATGACGGTACATGACGGGGAGAAATTCCGAAAAGTAGGTAGCTTCAGCCTAGAAGTGTTACAAAATTTAAGGAGGAGGATATGTCTCATTAAATCAGCAAAGAGACGAATCAAACATTACGATTATTTGCAGTTGTGGCAACAGGAGGGTGACATACAGAGAGGATTGGCTCAGGCGGCGGGATCTGGCTCTATCAGGAAACTGATCGCCACGGCCCCACCGCCACCATATATATCGGGAGAGAAATTGGTTGCGGAGAATGACGCACTAAGGTGTAACAAACAAACACTTAGCAACTGTGTAAATGTTAAAGATAATGTTAACCAATTAACCAATGCAAGTATTAACCCGTGCAAGTTGTACCCTGTTTTGAACTTTCCCCAGGAGTGTGATCAAGAGGACGAATCGGCAACAATATCCGCGCTCTCTCTAGCAGCCACCATATCTGAGACAACAGTAGGCATGGCTCCACCCCCGAGATTAGTAACAAAAGCCCCTAGCGGAGGGATAGGTGAGGTCGTATCAACGGGTAAGTACGGCACCATACATTATGCTGAAACTATTTCACCACAGGCTGTAGACTCTACACAGAATGAGGTTGTTAGAGTTAATCCTGTTATGGTAATAGTAGTTCCAAATGGGAAAACAGACACATCAGGAGCCACTCCCGTTAGGAACATTGCCATGTATTGCCCGTTTACCCGAATGGAATTAAGGACCATAGTGTCTGAATTCCCTGACCCTAGAAAAGATTTAGTTGCTAGCCAAAAATACATCAGAGACCTAGGAAACACTTTAGAGCCCAATAATAAAGATTGGCAGGTACTGCTAAGAGCTTGTTTACCCTCCAATGTCGACGCAGCTCAATTTTTAGTTGATTGTGGATTAGATCAGGATGTACCTCTTACAGATGTGTACAACAAAGATAACGTAAAAAGAATAAGTTTACAGTTAAAGGAGTATTTCCCAGCCGTAGTTAAATGGAACAAAATATTCTCCATTAAACAAAAGGAGTCAGAAACAGCTGCAGAATACTTTCACAGGGCATTATTAGAGATGGCAAAATACACAGGCATAGAGGACATTAAAACCAACATAAACCATCGAGAAGTAGCAGTATCGGTACTGATGGATGGTTTAAAGGAAACATTAAAGGCAAGGGTACAGACCACACAACCATGTTGGCGAGGTCTGTCGGTGGCTACTTTGAGAGAGGCTGCTATTGATCACGATAGGAACATCACCAGACACAGGGAACAACAAGGTGATAAATTAATGGCCGTAAGTATACAGGCCCTGACCACAAGGCAGCCTTTGTTTATATCACCAAACCCTGTGGGTAAGTCAAATGTGGTTACTGTTATGCACACCAGTGCCTGCAGGAAAGTACTGGTGTCAGAACTGTTATGCACTCCAGTGTCTGCAGGAATGTACTGGTGTTTGAACTGTTATGCAAAACAAATGGACTCACAGACAAACTGGGGAATATGACATAACGTACACAGAAGGTGATAGGGTAACAAAATACACACAAAGTGAACAGAGAAGCCCAGAGGCTAAGGAACTGGGTATCTCCCTTGTATTAGAACTGCACAGATGGAAAAAGCAAGATGTTGTGTTTTAATACGTAGAGAACCCGAAATGCTGTTGCTAAGGGCAACAGCAAAACCCTAAAGGGTTACCAACGGGTGTGGCAGTAAACTCCTTGGTCAGAGATGGAATGATAGACACAAGGAGAGTCTCCACAATCCTGATTCTCACTTGCAGTGCACAGGTTTTAGCTTACTGCCACTAAACTGACCCCTGACACCTAGCACAGTGAGACAGGATTAGACAGGCAAGTCTTAGAATACAGCCGCAAACTTGCTAAGTTCACAGAGTAGTACAGAACCCCAGCAAGCTAAACGACTGACTCCAGTCTTACTGCTAGGTCTGGATTGGCAGAGTGTAATACCAAATCCCCAGGCCTATTTGCAGTAAGCAACAAACAAATACAAAGCTACACAGTACTGGCTAACTTTCATGAACTGACTAACCAACAAAGATTCAGCAGCATCTGCTTACCCTGAAAAGAGGCCTTATAAAGCAGGTGCTGTCTACGCCCCACTCAGACCTCACAGACTGTGAGCACAAAAACCAGTACCGGATCCCCTGCCGTGCACAGAGCCTATAACCACTGCACAGCAAAAGACCCGAACCGGAGTATCAGCTGCACTCAGGTTACTCCACTAGCACTTGTCCCCCGGTTGCCATGACGACGTGGCAGCACAGGGCAGGAGACCCTAACAGTACCCCCCCTCTGACGAGGGGTCAAAGAACCCCTACCACCGGGTTTATCGGGGAACTGCGAGAAGAAAGAGCGTATCAGTCTGGGGGCATGAAGATCACAACTGCGCACCCACGACCGCTCCTCCGGGCCATACCCCTTCCAGTGCACCAAAAATGACACCCGACCCCGAACCACCTTGGAGTCAAGAATCCTTTCAACAACAAACTCCCTCTGGCCACGTATCAGAAGAGGGGAAGGTCTTCCACTGGAAGAAGGATTACTAATCGCCCGTTTTAAAAGGGAACAATGAAATGTTTTATTGATACCCAAAGAACGGGGCAGATCTAACTGAAATGCCACCGGATTGATAACCCTGGTGATCTTATAAGGGCCGATGACCCGGGGGCCTAACTTATGAGATGGCTGTCTCAACTTCAAATTCTTGGTAGACAACCAGACGAAGTCTCCTAATTTGAAGCTGCAGGGTCTTTTCCGCTTATCAAAAACCCTTTTGGTCACTAATGACACAGACACAAGGGCTTTCTTCACTTTCCGCCAAATACCTCTAAGGACCGAAACCACAGAGGAACCACCAGGCGTGGAGTCCAGGGGGTCAAAAGAATTGGCCTTAGGATGATGCCCATACACACAAAGGAAGGGAGAGATCCCTGTAGCAGAGTGAGCCGCGTTGTTATAGGCAAACTCCGCCATGGACAGATGAGCAACCCAGTCAGTCTGACACTTGGAGACATAACACCTGAGGAACTGCTCCAAGGACTGGTTCACCCTTTCAGTCTGCCCATTAGACTGCGGATGGTAGCCTGACGACAAGCTGACAGAAATCTGGAGATCGGAACAAAATGCCCTCCAGAATTTGGCCACAAACTGGGATCCGCGGTCAGAGACCACATCAAGTGGCAACCCGTGGAGACGCACAACATGCAGCATAAATAATTCAGACAGGCGTCTGGCTGATGGCAGCCCAACCAGTGGAACGAAGTGCGCCATCTTCGAAAGCCTGTCAACGACAACCCAGATGGCTGTCATCCCCGAGGATTTGGGCAAGTCCACCACAAAATCCATTGAAATGTGGGTCCATGGCTTAGATGGGATAGAGAGTGGATGTAATGGGCCAACAGGAACCCCTCTAGGAGTCTTATTTCGGGCACAGATGTCACATGCCCGAACCCACTGATCCACATCCTTAGCCACCGAGGGCCACCACACCGCCCTAGATAGCAACTCCCGAGTTCTGGCAATACCCGGGTGACCTGCCGACTTCTTGGCATGGAATTCCAGGAACACTCGCTGTCTTAACCTAGGAGGCACAAACAAAAGACCTACCGGAAGGTCTGGAGGAGCCTGCTCCTGTGCTCTAAGGACTAATGATAAGAGGTCCTGGGTAATGCCCACTTTAATACATGATGGGGAAACAATGGGCAACGGCTCCTCGGTGGTCTCCTGGATTGGAGCAAAACTCTGCGAGAGCGCATCAGCCTTGATGTTTTTTGACCCAGGGCGATATGTTATCAAAAAATTAAAGCGAGCAAAAAACAAAGCCCATCGTGCCTGCCTGGCATTGAGACGCTTCGCTGACTCTAAATATGCCAGATTCTTATGGTCAGTGAGAATTGAGACCACAAACTTAGCCCCCTCAAGCCAGTGTCTCCACTCCTCGAGTGCATCCTTAATAGCCAACAATTCCCGGTTACCCACGTCATAATTCATCTCGGCAGGCGAAAATTTACGGGAAAAGTAAGCACAGGGATGAAGGCGATTATCAGACACTCCCATCTGAGAAAGCACTGCCCCAATACCCATCTGAGAGGCATCCACCTCCACCACAAAAGGACGCTCTGGATCTGGGTGTCGCAGCACCTTGGCCGAAACAAATGCCCTTTTGAGACGGGCAAAAGCCGCTTTAGCCTCACAAGACCAGTGAGCAACATCCGCCCCTTTCTTAGTGAGTGCCACCAAGGGCGCCACTATAGACGAAAATCCAGCGATAAATAGTCTATAAAAATGTGCAAAGCCCAGGAAACGCTGAAGCGCCTTCAAACTAGTGGGCTGCACCCAATCCAGGACTGCCTGTACCTTGGAACCCTCCATTTGGAAACCTTCTGGGGAGATAATATATCCTAGAAATGTGATTTGCTGAACTTCAAATTCGCACTTCTCCAGCTTCGCCCCAAGCCGGTGGTCTCTGAGTTTCTGGAGGACTAAGCGTACATGCTTCCGATGTTCCTCCAGGGAATGGGAGAAGATTAGGATGTCATCTAAGTATACAACTAAGAATCTATCCAAATATTCCCTGAGCACATCATTCATGAAATCCTGGAAGACTGCCGGGGCATTACAGAGCCCAAAAGGCATCACCAAATATTCATAATGCCCTGAGTGGGTATTAAAGGCAGTCTTCCATTCATCCCCCTCTCTTATTCGGATTAGATTGTATGCACCGCGTAGGTCAATCTTAGAAAAAATGGTGGCAGTACGAAGCTGGTCAAACAAGACCGAAATGAGAGGCAGTGGGTATGAGTTTTTAATCGTGATACGGTTCAATTCCCTGAAGTCGATGCAGGGTCGCAACGAACCGTCCTTTTTACCCACGAAGAAGAACCCCGACCCAACTGGAGACTGTGAAGGTCTGATAAATCCCTTAGCCAAGTTCTCCTGAATGTACTCTGCCATAGCCTGAGTCTCAGGACGTGACAGGGAGTACAACCTGCTCTTGGGAAGCTTAGCATTTGGCAACAAATCAATGGCACAGTCATAGGGGCGATGGGGAGGTAGTACCTCTGCAACTTTTTTGGAGAACACGTCCGCAAAATCTGCATAACACCCTGGCAATCCTGATAAACTTAGCTGCGAGAGCCTGACTGGAAGGCTCAAGTAACTCCTGAAACAATCAGTACCCCAACTAAGAATCTCCCCAGAGACCCAGTCAAATTGAGGATTGTGGGCCCTTAACCAAGGTAACCCCAACACCAATGGGGCAAAAGTACAGACAGTCACATAAAAGGACAATTTTTCAGAGTGTGTGGCTCCAATAAACAAAGAAATCTGGCTAGTGCAAGAGGTAATTTTACCTTGGGATAATGGTTTCCCGTTTAACCCACAAATCTCAATTTCCGATGCCAAGGGTACTAAGGGAACAGAGTGTTTCAGGGCGAATTGGCGGTCCATAAAAACCCCGTCGGCCCCACTGTCCACAAAGGCCTCGGTCTTGACAGTTTGACCGAGGATCTTCAAGGTCACCGGAATGATAAAAGTCTTCTTGGGAAATTCTGACTTCTGGCCTGACAGGATATTTCCCATCACCCTCAGGCCCTGAAGTTTTCCGGCTTTTCTGGGCATGATACTACCACATGACCTTTATTCCCACAGTACAAACACAACCCCTGCTGTCTCCTCCGCGTCTTCTCACGCGAGGAGAGGCGGGTAGCCCCAATCTGCATAGGCTCCTCAGAAAATTCCTCAGAGTCTGAGGTTCCCTTGGGAAGGAAGGAAACCTCAGTCTCCCTTTCAAGCCTACGCTCTCTCAGCCGTCTATCCACCCGGATGGATAACTGCATGAGCTGATCCAAGCTATCAGGCAAGGGATATTGTACCAGTTGGTCCTTTATCTGGTTAGAAAGACCTCTTCAGTACTGGTGTCTCAGGGCTGGGTCATTCCACTGGGTATCATGGGCCAACCTCCAAAACTCCGTACAGTAAACCTCAACTGGCCTTCGCCCTTGCTTAAGGATCGAAATCTGAGCCTCGGCTGAGGCCGTCTTGTCAGGGTCATCATACAACATGCCCAGTGCCGTAAAAAAAACATCAACACTTTTAAGCGACGGACAGTCAGGCTGCAACCCATATGCCCAGACCTGTGGGTCTCCTTGTAGCAAGGAAATCACTATGCCCACCCGCTGAATCTCCGACCCAGAAGACTGAGGCCTAAGCCGGAAGTATAGCTTGCAGCTCTCCTTGAAACAAAGGAACTGCGAGCGATCTCCAGAAAAACGATCCGGGAGATTTACTTTCGGCTCCTTAACCCCTGCAGGTGCTGCTGCTGCGGTAGCTCCGCCAGCAGCCTGGGAGGTGTGCATTTTAATGGACAAATCATTAAATTGTCGAGTCAGGACCTGCACCTGATCGACCACCTGTTGCAACGTATTTTGAGGGGTATGCTCCATATTCCCACAAAATTTCAACAGGAGTATTAGGCTGCTGAATATGTTATGCACACCAGTGCCTGCAGGAAAGTACTGGTGTCAGAACTGTTATGCACTCCAGTGTCTGCAGGAATGTACTGGTGTTTGAACTGTTATGCAAAACAAATGGACTCACAGACAAACTGGGGAATATGACATAACGTACACAGAAGGTGATAGGGTAACAAAATACACACAAAGTGAACAGAGAAGCTCAGAGGCTAAGGAACTGGGTATCTCCCTTGTATTAGAACTGCACAGATGGAAAAAGCAAGATGTTGTGTTTTAATACGTAGAGAACCCGAAATGCTGTTGCTAAGGGCAACAGCAAAACCCTAAAGGGTTACCAACGGGTGTGGCAGTAAACTCCTTGGTCAGAGATGGAATGATAGACACAAGGAGAGTCTCCACAATCCTGATTCTCACTTGCAGTGCACAGGTTTTAGCTTACTGCCACTAAACTGACCCCTGACACCTAGCACAGTGAGACAGGATTAGACAGGCAAGTCTTAGAATACAGCCGCAAACTTGCTAAATTCACAGAGTAGTACAGAACCCCAGCAAGCTAAACTACTGACTCCAGTCTTACTGCTAGGTCTGGATTGGCAGAGTGTAATACCAAATCCCCAGGCCTATTTGCAGTAAGCAACAAACAAATACAAAGCTACACAGTACTGGCTAACTTTCATGAACTGACTAACCAACAAAGATTCAGCAGCATCTGCTTACCCTGAAAAGAGGCCTTATAAAGCAGGTGCTGTCCACGCCCCACTCAGACCTCACAGACTGTGAGCACAAAAACCAGCACCGGATCCCCTGCCGTGCACAGAGCCTATAACCACTGCACAGCAAAAGACCCGAACCGGAGTATCAGCTGCGCTCAGGTTACTCCACTAGCACTTGTCCCCCGGTTGCCATGACGACGTGGCAGCACAGGGCAGGAGACCCTAACAGTTACTTGTTATTCTTGTCATAAACAGGGACACATGGCACGAGACTGTAGAGCGAAAAATTCACGAAACTCATACCAACCCCCTAGACAACGACACGACACACGACATTGGGATCAGGGTCCGCAGAAACGGAGTTATGAGCCACATACAGGGGAAACAAAAAGATACCCCCCGAACAGAGACTGGCAAGCCTCTGGTAGCACCCAATTAACTCCGTCACAAGTAGTTGCTGCCAGCGGGATTCAGGGAGGTCACCATACCCAATAGGGGTGTGGCCATACCTGTAATCTGCAGCCAGTAAAATTGATTGCAAGCCTTGGAAGTGAACCCGAAATTGCAATCAATGTAGCTGGTAAATCATTAAACTTTCTTGTAGATACGGGGGCGGCCAAGTCAGTGATAAATTCGACAGTGGGCATGAGAACCACTGGTAGGACAATTCCAGCCATGGGAGTAACAGGAGTAGTCCAGCATTACCCTGTTAGCAAACCAGCAGAGATTACAATAGGGCCTGTACATACCAAGCATTCCTTTTTGCTGGCTGCATCAGCACCGACCAATCTCCTGGGTAGAGACTTACTGTGTAAAATGGGGTGCGTCATTTATTGTACTCCTGAAGGTGTATTCTTGGACATACCTGAGAATCACGCTCAGGAAGTGCGAGACATGTTAGACTCCCCATCAAAATTAATGTCACATACCATTATGACAAATAGGACTCCATCCCAAGTAGAAGAGATGACATCCCAGATACCAGAGTCACTTTGGACTAAAGATGGACAGGACACTGGATTAATGGCAAACGTAGCTCCGGTAGTTGTACAAGTAAAAGATGGTAGGATAGCTCCAAAAATCCCACAGTATCCTCTTAAGCCAGAGGTGGAGTTAGGAGTTTACCCAGTAATAGAGCGCTTGCTACAACAGGGCATTCTGGTAAGAACGTCCAGCACTGCCAATAGTCCCATCTTCCCTGTGAAAAAGAGTGGGGGGAGGGGTTACAGGTTAGTGCAGGATCTAAGGGGGATTAACAAAATAGTTGAGAGTCAGTTCCTCGTAGTGCCAAATCCAGCTGTCACCCTAATGCAAATCCCTCCCACTGCGAAATTTTTCACTGTTATTGACCTCTGCTCCGCTTTCTTTTCGGTACCTCTGCACCCTGACAGCCAATATCTGTTCGCATTTACATACAGAGGAGTCCAATACACATGGACTCGACTACCCCAAGGTTTCATAGATAGTCCAAGTATATTTTCTCAGGCTTTGCATGATTGTTTACAGTCTTTCCAACCAGAGAGTGGATCAGTATTGATACAGTATGTGGATGATTTACTGCTGTGTTCAGATTCATTGGAAGCATCCCTAAAGGATACGAAACAGCTCCTGTTTCATCTTTCAGACACAGGACACAAGGTTTCCAAAGACAAGTTACAATTATGCCAAACTAAAGTAAAATATTTGGGACACTGTCTAACACAAGGACTGAGACACCTGACCGCTGATAGAATCCAAGCAATTAGAGACATGACTCTGCCACAAACTCAGCAGCAGATTAGAACGTTTTTAGGAATGTGTGGATATTGCCGTAATTGGATCCCAGGGTTTTCCATTCTAGCGTTACCTTTGCAGGAGATGGTCTCCTCAAACAAACCGGATCGGATCTCGCATACAGATGAGTCCGAAATGGCATTTGAGAAACTTAAGCAGTGCCTAACGCAGGCACCAGCATTGGGTATGCCAGACTATGGGAAACCCTTTGAGCTGTACGGAACAGAAAGTGCTGGTTGCGCGGCAGGCGTACTAACCCAAAAGCACGGTGATGCCAGCAGGCCAGTAGCATAGTACAGCGCTCAGCTAGACACGGTAGCGCGATCTCTCCCCACATGCTTGCAAAGCGTTGCTGCGATAGCATTGCTAGTAACGAAAAGCGAAGATGTCGTGCTAGGTCACAACCTCACAATTCATACACCACATGCAGTGTCAGCCTTGTTAAATTCTGCCCAAACCAGGCACGTCTCATCAGCGCGGTTTACAAGATGGGAATTGGCACTAATGGCCCCCGTAAACATCACCATAAGGAGATGCAGTGCATTAAATCCTGCAACATATCTCCCAGGTGTGCCTGGACAGGCACAAAGGGTGGAGGATGAGAGTGGTGGGGAAGGAGGATTTAATACAAAGGAAGACACTCATGATTGTATGGAATATTTGACCCAAAATTTTACCGCAAGGCCTGACATCAGTGACAACCCACTGGAAGACGTAGAACTCACGTTCTACACGGACGGTAGTTGTCATAGACAGTCAGACTCGGGAGACTTGTGTACTGGATACGCAGTCGTAGATGACCAAGGCACCATAGAAGCGGAACCACTAGGCCCACCTCACTCAGCCCAGGTTGCTGAACTGGTCGCCCTAACCAGAGCATGTGAATTGGCTAAGGGAAAATCAGCCAATATCTACACCGATTCTAGATACGCATTCGGGGTAGTCCATGATTTCGGAGCCCTATGGCGCCTCAGAAATTTCATGACGGCAGCTGGTACACCGGTAGCGCATGCAGCTCACATAAAAAGGCTTCTAACAGCGATACAGGAACCCGACAGAGTGGCTGTTATCAAGTGTAAAGCACACACATATAGCCAGGACCCCGTATCACTTGGTAACAGCCGAGCAGACGAAGCTGCTAAATTAGCAGCTGCTACCCCCAGACAGACAGACACCACACAACTGATGGTATTTAATACCATCAACACACAGAAGTTGTGTGAAATGCAAAATTTGTGTTCCACACAGGAAAAGGCAGTCTGGAAGGCAAAAGGATATGGCCAGGAGTCCTCAGGACTCTGGACGGATGGACATGGTAAACCAGTGGCCCCCAGAACATACCTTCCATGTTTAGCTGAAGCAGCTCACGGGCTGACTCATCTGGGCAAGGAAGGGATGTGCAAGTTGGTAAGAGCATATTGGTGCGCCCCAGGATTTTCATCTCATGCGAGTAAGAGAGCAATGTCATGCCTTACCTGTTTGAGAAAGAACATCGGAAAGGCAATACCTACAGAACCATCTCATATCCCACCTGCCGGCGGCCCTTTCCAGGTAATACAGATTGACTTTATACAATTACCCCCTTGTCGGAATTTGAAATATGTACTTGTTTGTATAGATGTTTTCTCAAATTGGGTTGAAGCATTTCCTGCGGCCACAAATACCGCTATGTTTACTGCTAAGAAAATTGTGCAGGAATTTGTATGTAGATATGGTATCCCCAGAATAATTGAGAGTGATAGGGGTACCCATTTTACAGGTGATGTCTTTCAAGGAATGTGTAAATTGATGGGAATTGATAGCAAGCTGCACACTCCATACCGTCCACAGGCGAGTGCGAAGGTGGAAAGAGTGAACAGCACTATTAAAAATAAATTGAGTAAAGTTATGGCAGAGACAGGATTGACATGGCCAGAAGCTTTACCCATTGTACTGTACAGCATCAGAACCACTCCCAGGTCCCCTCTTAATCTGTCACCTTTTGAAATCTTGTTTGGTCGACAACCGCATGTTATGATTAACCCTCAGGATGATTTGAAGTGTAACAATGAAGTGACTGTAAAATACTTGATTAACATGAGTAAACAGTTAAGGAATCAAAATGATAATCTGAAGTTGGTGATTCCTGATTTACCAGATAGTAATTGTCATGACATTGAACCTGGGGATTATGTAATGATACGGAATTTTCTACGCTCAGGTTGCCTTATTGACAGATGGGAAGGACCATACCAGGTCTTATTGACTAGCACTACAGCATTGAAGGTTGCTGAGAGAGAGACTTGGGTTCATTCGTCCCACTGTAAGAAGGTCGCTGATCCAGAGAAGTCCCGTGATAAGGAACAGACGGTAGAGGTTGTATCACTGGAGTGTCTGTTCCAGGAGGACTAAGGCGGCACCTGAGCATCGAAGATCACAAGATCAAAAGCAGTTGTCGATCCCCTGTTCCCTTTTATTGTTTTTCTCCAACTTCCCATCCCATCTCCCTCAACTATTTTTTTCCCCCCTTCTCATTCTTCTCCGTTTCCTCCTACAAGATGGACTTGCCCCAAGAGACTGTAATCCGGATTTTCCTGTTGACCATGATGTTGACCAGAGCAGTCTGTTCCGGCGAGAGTACCATGGAGGTCGAGAGAGGTTCTGGAATGGGTTCTGATGATAAAGATGAAGGCGTAGTTTTCCAAGAACAACTTAACCAACAAGTAAAGGCGAGTATCAGAAAACGATCCGATAGCATTGACAATAGAAGGAATTGTGAAGGATTGTTAGCTGAAGAAAACTGTATCTGTAGGCTCTGTAACAATGTCATTGAGGATGGGTGCATTAAGAAATGCCAATCCAGTTTTAATATCCATATGGACCGGCATCCATTGAGTGACTATCACTCCTTAGTGGGTAGTGTGTTAAACAAAACAGATTGTTGGGTATGCTCTCAAGTACCTCAAGGTCATAGCAAATCAGGGCTAGTACCATTTCCTTTAACGTTAGGGGAGGTACTTGAGTTAAGTGGTGGGAGACCGGTGGACAGGAGGTTTAACATCTCCAGTCCTCCTAGTTTGAAGCTCCACCAATACCATGTGGATAGGTCCCTATTATGTTTCAACATCTCCAATCCCCGAAAGCCGGGAAATTGGGAAGTGTCATGGAGTAACCAAACCATGACCTTTTCGCATAGAGCAGATAGAATGCCTACAGATACAGAGCTTATACGCCACATAGCCAGTAGAGGAAAATCTTTCCGGTATAGGTACACCTTAGGAAATAGGATTACGAGAGTTGGAGAGGTATCACCAGGATACTGTGCACATATCGTACAACCTGATACGTGTACTAAGCAGATGGAAGAATTAGGGTTAGGAGATTTCACATGGAAGGTGTGTAATATGGTTATGTCCTACTCCGTCCCATATGTTCTCCCCGATGATGCATATTTCATATGCGGGAGGAAGGCGTATAAGTGGCTTGCCTCAAACTCTGAAGGATTGTGTTATATTGGAAAAGTACTGCCTGAAGTAATGACTGTATCACATGACAAAATAAAAGACATACACCGTGGTGCCCAAGCTCCTTATACTCACACCCATTACGAGCACGTGGTTAAAAGGCAACTGACAGAAAGGTCAGAGCATCCGGCCTCTGGTCTGATCCATGAATCCACCGGGATTCAGGTTCTGCTTGTGTTAGACTTCACTCGCACCGCTCGAGGAGTGATGAACTATAGATACATCTCTGCGCTTGCAAATTTGTTAGATAATATCACTGAAATGTATGATGACACGTTTAGGTATACTGGAAGGGAACTTCAAGCTTACAAAACAGAACTGGTACAGCATAGAATGGTTCTCAATTACCTCACAGCAGTGACAGGCGGATATTGTGTCACACTGGCAACGCAATATGGCGTGAAATGTTGCACATATATCACGAATAGCACCGAGGATCCGGTCGAGGTCATAGACCAAAAGATGGATGATATCCTCCAATTGAAGTGGGAATTTCGCAGGAGACACAATCTCACTCTTGCTGCTGTAGGTAATGAGCTGACTGGTTGGGTGTCATGGTTGAACCCGCAAAATTGGTTTTCCGGTGTAGGAGAATGGGCTCAAGGAGTCATAATGGATGTTGGGAAGTTTCTCCTATGTATCTTAGGTGTTGTCATATCGATTGGTTTGATATTTAGATGCGGTCAGGCATTAATGAAGTGCAATCGTCGTACTAGGGTGATGAGCTTGAGGAGTGAGGAAACTGTAATTCCAATGGACTTGATTTATGACCCAACGGTAGAAACAATGATGTAATGAAAATGCGATTATACGGTCCGTTTCTTCCACCTGTTTTTCCATTTTTCTCCAAGGTAAAAAGACCCACTTGGACGAGGAATTTGATGAGCCGATATACAGACAACAGATGGATTAAAGAAGAAGTTTTGACAACCTTATACACAGATTTTTGATGAACTATGCCATAGATCCCCAGTTTCCCTAGAAATTTTAAAATTACGCTAGCCCAACACTTTTGTAAATCTATGGACATTGACAGCTTTTGCTCGCACCTTATGGGCAAAAGCACAAAGAAGACTGCAACCAACAGACACCGAACAAGACTTCAACCGACAAATGTACATTAACCTGACATAGAATACCACTGCATTTACCATAAGTGTTCTTTATCTTCTGATAAAGCTAAATATTTATCGTATATAAAACCCTTTATGAGGTCTAAGAACACTGTACGCTATTTATGTATGGAGTACCGTAAGGGTACGCACTTTGCGTAACAATCGCTTAGCCGTAGTCGAGACGCTCAAGCGTCACGTTCGCTCACGGCCAAGAGATTACAGGCAGGCACGCTATTGGCTGCCGACTAACGTAATGATTCGCTATAGCGTAGCGGACGCTCGGGACCACAAGGAGATCACCAGCGGCGCTGACGCTCACAATGTTAAACCTTTATATCTAAACCATAAACAGTGTATTATGCAGTAAAACCTTAGTGTAATGATAGAGTGTAAATGCAACACGGTATAACCTTATTAACTCAAAAGCTGTTCGAGTGTCACCGACGCTCTGAGAATACTTAACACTATAAGAAATACACAGATACCGTGCTCAGGGTCCAACGCCTAATATATATATTATGAATGATATACTTGCAAAAGAATTGAACACAATACAAGTCATACACTACAATATAACATAGACTACCTATCCAGATAACTACACAGGAAATACAATACAATACAATTACTATTTAAGGGAAAATAAGAGAGAAAGAGAAGAGAGAGAGAGAAATGGCTCACAACAACAAGAAGATCAATATGATTGCGGAGAAAACTTACGCACAAGGGGAAACGATCGCATGCGCCTCGATATCCAGCTCCCGATTATCAGCAATGAGAACCGTTGAAGAGAGTGAACTGGATATGGTCGGCTGTCTATTTATGCCCCACACACAATACAATTCAATGGTCCCTACAATCTCATTTTTCATTGGACACAGGAATTCGGCTTCGCATTATAACAAAAGGTCATAGGTTGATTCATACAGGTGGGCTGTGACTACTTTCAACTGTTCAGGTGGGTGGGATACTGGGTTTCCCGCCGCATGACTAAGTAAGAACAAATAATAGTAAATGGACATAAACTTCTTATGTCCATAACTATTTGCACAAGCGATTAATCCGCTCCAAACCAACACCGGAATATTGCTATTTAAATACTCTTCCGATAGGTACCAAACACCACTGTATGACCCCTGTTAGACCCTTCGTACTAAACAAAGAGGAATCTCTCTGTCCAGGAACATGCTATATTAACTAAACTTTCAGAATCTATCAAAGGGACCATGATCTACAAAATACATTATATAGTGAAAATATGTAACGATTGAGTCGCACGCTACGATCACATAAACTCTACCGTAAATACGCATACCGTGCGCCTGCGGGTGCCCGCGACTGTGAGTATGCACATGTACGGGAGAGCGTACGCATGCGCAGCACGGACCTGTGTGAGGTGCAAATATGGTAGTGTGCATAGAGATATTTTTCTGACTTTGACAGTCCACCCTTTGGCAGTCAACAATAACTGCCACCTTCTAAAACATTTCAAAAAGAGAAAAATATATGTCAGGGGTTAATACATTTCCATGGTTGGGTAAGGGAGGAGAGAGGAGAAGGTGTGAAGAGGGTATGACCTAGTGAGATAGCAGAAGCATGTGTGTATGAGTCCATGTTTGGGGGGTCATGTATCATCGTGCCGTACGTGTTGTACATCAAGCTTCGAGGTATTGCGAAGTATACATTTGAATTCCTTCTTATCCCGTATTAAGGGTCTGTGGATGGGCTGTCAAACTCTACCGAGCTCTTTTCGGCTGTGGTTGTAACAAAATGGGGGAGCACATTTTAGTTGATGATACATGAATGGGGGAATTATGTGATTGCTGATATCTGTGCCTGTATTCCCTATCGACTATGTGTGTCATTACCTGAGGGTTGTAGAAATGAAGATAAAGAACACTTATGGTAAATGCTGTGGTATTCTATGTCAGGTTAATGTACATTTGTCGGTTAAAGTCTTGTTCGGTGTCTGTTGGTTGCAGTCTTCTTTGTGCTTTTGCCCATAAGGTGCGAGCAAAAGCTGTCAATGTCCATAGATTTACAAAAGTGTTGGGCTAGCGTAATTTTAAAATTTCTAGGGAAACTGGGGATCCATGGCATAGTTCATCAAAAATCTGTGTATAAGGTTGTCAAAACTTCTTCTTTAATCCATCTGTTGTCTGTATATCGGCTCATCAAAATTCCTCGTCCAAGTGGGTCTTTTTACCTTGGAGGAAAAACGGAAAAACAGGTGAAAGAAACGGACCGTATAATCGCATTTTCATTACATCATTGTTTCTACCGTTGGGTCATAAATCAAGTCCATTGGAATTACAGTTTCCTCACTCCTCAAACTCATTACCCTAGTACGACGATTGCACTTCATTAAAGCCTGACCGCATCTAAATATCAAGCCAATTGATATGACAACACCTAAGATACATAGGAGAAACTTCCCAACATCCATTATGACTCCTTGAGCCCATTCTCCTAAACCAGAAAACCAATTTCGCGGGTTCAACCATGACACCCAACCAGTCAGCTCATTACCTACAGCAGCAAGAGTGAGATTATGTCTCCTGCGAAATTCCCACTTCAATTGGAGAATATCGTCCATCTTTTGGTCTATGACCTCGACCGGATCCTCGGTGCTATTCGTAATATATGTGCAACATTTCACGCCGTATTGTGTTGCCAGTGTGACACAATATCTGCCTGTCACTGCTGTGAGGTAATTAAGAACCATTCTATGCTGTACCAGTTCTGTTTTGTAAGCTTGAAGTTCTCTTCCAGTATACCTAAACGTGTCATCATACATTTCAGTGATATTATCTAACAAATTTGCAAGCGCAGAGATGTATCTATAGTTCATCACTCCTCGAGCGGTGCGAGTGAAGTCTAACGCAAGCAGAACCTGAATCCCGGTGGATTCATGGATCAGTCCAGAGGCCGGATGCTCTGACCTTTCTGTCAGTTGCCCTTTAACCACGTGCTCGTAATGGGTGTGAGTATAAGGAGCTTGGGCACCACGGTGTATGTCTTTCATTTTGTCATGTGATACAGTCATTACTTCAGGCAGTACTTTTCCAATATAACACAATCCTTCAGAGTTTGGGGCAAGCCACTTATACGCCTTTCTCCCGCATATGAAATATGCATCATCGGGGAGAACATATGGGACGGAGTAGGACATAACCATATTACACACCTTCCATGTGAAATCTCCTAACCCTAATTCTTCCATCTGCTTAGTACACGTATCAGGTTGTACGATATGTGCACAGTATCCTGGTGATACCTCTCCAACTCTCGTAATCCTATTTCCTAAGGTATACCTATAACGGAAAGATTTTCCTCTACTGGCTATGTGGCGTATAAGCTCTGTATCTGTAGGCATTCTATCTGCTCTTTGCGAAAAGGTCATGGTTTGGTTACTCCATGACACTTCCCAATTTCCCGGCTTTCGGGGATTGGAGATGTTAAAACATAATAGGGACCTATCCACATGGTATTGGTGGAGCTTCAAACTAGGAGGGCTGGAGATATTAAACCTCCTGTCCACCGGTCTCCCACCACTTAACTCAAGTACCTCCCCTAACGTTAAAGGAAATGGTACTAGCCCTGATTTCCTATGACCTTGAGGTACTTGAGAGCATACCCAACAATCTGTTTTATTTAACACACTACCCACTAAGGAGTGATAGTCACTCAATGGATGCCGGTCCATATGGATATTAAAACTGGATTGGCATTTCTTAATGCATCCATCCTCAATGACATTGTTACAGAGCCTACAGATACAGTTTTCTTCAGCTAACAATCCTTCACAATTCCTTCTATTGTCAATGCTATCGGATCGTTTTCTGATACTCGCCTTTACTTGTTGGTTAAGTTGTTCTTGGAAAACTATGCCTCCATCTTTATCATCAGAACCCATTCCAGAACCTCTCGACCTCCATGGTACTCTCGCCGGAACAGACTGCTCTGGTCAACATCATGGTCAACAGGAAAATCCGGATCACAGTCTCTTGGGGCAAGTCCATCTTGTAGGAGGAAACGGAGAAGAATGAGAAGGGGGAAAAAAAAATAATTGAGGGAGATGGGATGGGAAGTTGGAGAAAAACAATAAAAGGGAACAGGGGATCGACAACTGCTTTTGATCTTGTGATTTTCAAGGCTCAGGTGCCGCCTTAGTCCTCCTGGAACAGACACTCCAGTGATACAACCTCTACCGTCTGTTCCTTATCACAGGACTTCTCTGGATCAGCGACCTTCTTACAGTGGGACGAATGTGTCAGGAATCGACTCACCACTGTTATGTCGGTCCGCCGGAGCGGACTCCGTCTGGGGTCACTGCACGTTGCTGTCACCTGTCGCCCTGCTCGTGGATGCACCCTCAGGCCTGGAAGCGCCCCTGGAGTCAACGGGCGTGTGAGCGCGCCGCGTTCCTGCCGGGCCGCGGCATGGGCGCCGCCATGACAGTATTCCCCAGTGTAAGTGCGGCGGCCAGTCCGGAGCTTGGCCGCACCCCCTTGTCTCACTCCAGCCAATGCCTGCCGGTCAGGGGGTATATCAGGAGCTGCTGGGTGAGTCAGAGGTTGTCCTGAACTTTGTGTCACTCCTGCTACTCGTGTGTTTGGACCTGTTATCCTGTTCCTCCGTGTTCCTGGATATTCTCCTGATCCTCCGTGTTCCTGGACATTCTCCTGTTCCTCCGTGTTCCTGGATATTCTCCTGTACCTGTTACCCCGTGGAACTACAAGCACCAGCATCACAGCAATACCTTTCTGGCTTCACACCTTCCACACCTGCAGTGTGCTCCAGCCATCAGCAGTAGAGACTCCCTATCCAGGTGCATTCTAACACTCTCACCTGTGATTCAGCCTGCAAGCTGATTGTGCTTTCCAACAGCACAGTGAACATTACCATCCAGTCTCCTGCATTTCTACCAGGTTTGCTACCATCATTCCACCTCTGCTGGCTCCACGTTTTAATTACTCTGGTTCCATTTCTGCATTACAAACTCTGCCATAGACTTTCAGTTTCAAACCATACTATTCCATTGCCATTACCATTGCCGTTACCATTGTCATTTCCATTGCATTCGTTTGTTTACTTTCTGCTGCATTATTGTCTGGACTTTTCTGTTATTAATAAATCTACATTGTGCACATGCGCAGAAACCCAGTACTGCCTCCTCACTTCATTCCACCTACCTCCACTGACCCACTAGCGCCCCCTCCGGGGACACAAACAAAACCGTCTCTGACAGTAAGTTCAGGACCGATGGACTCGGACGGTGGTCAGAGTGTGGGGTCAGGGGCCTTAAAAAATCTGGTCTCCCGTTTGGATGGACAAGAGGTTGTGCAGCAGCAGATATTCCAGTTTCTGCAAGGGATGTCCTCCCGGATTGATACGTTACAACAATCTCTGCTAAGTGCGCCTGCACCTCCAGTTCCTGTTACCCCTGCACATGCCAGTGTTGGGGGTTCTTCTTCTTCTCCGGCTGCATCTGCTCCTGTATCTCGTTTGCACTTGCCTGTGCCTAGCAGGTATGATGGCAGTCCGAAGTTATGCCGTGGGTTCCTCAACCAGTGTGAAGTCCAGTTTGAACTTTTACCTCACAATTTTCCCACGCCAAGATCCAAGGTTGCTTATATCATCTCACTGCTCTCTGGATCAGCCCTGAGCTGGGTGTCTCCTCTGTGGGAACGTGCCGACCCGTTGATGAACAACTATGCCGAGTTTGTTTCCATCTTCAGATGCATCTTCGATGAACCGGGTCGTGCAACATCAGCCTCCGCAGATCTTCTCCAGCTCCGTCAAGGGACTCGCAGTATGGGTCAATACGTCATCCAGTTCCAGACGCTAGCCGCAGAGATCCAGTGGAATAACCAAGCCTTGATAGCAGCCTTCTGGCATGGACTCTCGGAGAGGATAAAAGATGAACTGGCAACTCGTGATATTCCTGAGCAATTACCCGAGCTAATCTCCCTATGTATCAAGTTGGACTCTCGCATCCGCGAACGCAACAATGAGCGTGCTCGTGCTGAGTGTCGCAAACCAAGAATGGTACCTCCTGTACAGTTGCAACCTCCACCTTCTGATGAGCCTATGCAAATTAATAGGTCCCGCTTAACTGCTGAGGAGCGGTCAAGGAGACTCCGTGAGAGACTGTGTCTTTACTGTGCGGCAGTAGGCCACCAAATAAGTTCTTGTCCAGTGCGTTCGGGAAACGCCAGATCCTGACTTGTAAAGGAGGAGTCAAGTTGGGATCTTTCAAGCAAGCTCCTTCAACTCAAGATCTCATTCTTCCTGTGACCTTAGAGACGACGGCTGGACTCCAATCTGCAACTGCGTTGGTAGACTGTGGTGCAGCGGGGAATTTCATCACTCAAGCTGCGGTAGACAAGTTTCATCTGCCGGTCTGTGAACTTTCATGTCCCGTCTACATTACGGCAGTAGATGGTAGCCGTATCTCTAAGGGGTATATCACTCAACAAACCAGGCCAGTGATACTGGGGGTTGGGTTCCTACATTCTGAGTTAATAAAGTTTTTAGTTATTCCACAGGCAACTCAGGAGATTGTGTTAGGTATGCCCTGGATCCAGCTACATAACCCACAGATTGACTGGTCTACATTACAACTAACTGCTTGGGGGTCACATTGCTGTCAGTCTTGTTTAGCCCAAGTTGTTCCTGTCAAGACCTCTGAAATCAAGACCCCGTCTACTCTTACTACGGCCTACCAAGACTTCGCTGACGTCTTCAGCGAAAAGGCCGCTGATGTTCTACCGCCCCATAGAGAGTGGGATTGCCCCATCGACCTTGTTCCTGGCAAAAAAACACCTAGGGGGCGCACCTACCCGTTATCTGTTCCTGAAACCGAAGCGATGAGTAAATACATCCAAGAAAATCTACAGAAAGGATTCATCCGTTTCTCATCATCACCTGCTGGGGCAGGTTTCTTTTTTGTTAAAAAGAAAGATGGAGGACTACGTCCATGTATTGACTACCGGGGACTTAATGACATTACCATTAAGAACAGCTACCCGTTACCTCTTATTACCGAGTTATTTGATAGGGTCAAAGGAGCCCGCATCTTCACCAAGTTAGATCTCCGCGGTGCCTATAATCTCATCAGAATCCGCAGCGGTGATGAATGGAAGACGGCTTTCAATACTCGGGATGGCCATTACGAGTACCTGGTAATGCCATTCGGGTTGAGCAATGCCCCAGCAGTGTTCCAGCACTTTGTTAATGAAATCTTCCGTGACGTTCTGTACAAATATCTCGTAGTTTACCTGGACGATATCCTCATCTTCTCTCAAGACCTCTCCTCTCATCGTCTCCAAGTCCGTGAAGTTCTCCGACGTCTTCGTGAGAATCGTCTCTACGGCAAGTTGTCCAAGTGCACCTTCGAAGTTGCCTCCATACCCTTCCTGGGGTATATAATTTCTGGATCAGATCTTCAGATGGACCCGGCAAAATTGGAAGCCATTGCCAATTGGTCCATTCCGAATACTCTCAAGTCAATTCAACGATTCCTGGGCTTCGCCAATTATTATAGGAAATTCATCCGAGGCTTTTCAACTCTCATTGCTCCTATTACCAGCTTAACTCGAAAAGGGGCAGATCATTCCAACTGGTCAGAAGATGCCCTGGCTGCGTTTCAGAAAATCAAGATGGCTTTTATGACCGCACCAGTCTTGCTACAACCTGATGTTAATAAGCCATTCGAGTTGGAGGTGGATGCCTCCACAGTAGGAGTGGGAGCTGTTCTCTCTCAGATAGGAGCTGACGGGAAGATCCATCCCTGTGGATTCTTTTCCCGCAAATTTCTTCCTGCTGAAGTTAATTATTCCATCGGAGATCAAGAGCTTCTGGCGATTAAACTGGCCCTTGAGGAATGGAGGTATCTCCTGGAGGGGGCGAAGTTTCCATTTAACATCTATACGGATCATAAAAACCTGCTCTATCTGAAGGCAGCTCAGTGCCTTAATCCTCGCCAGTCCCGATGGGCTATGTTCTTCTCCCGTTTTAATTTTAAGCTCCATTTCCGCCCAGGTTCTCAGAATACCAAAGCAGATGCCCTGTCTCGATCCATGGAATCCGAGGACGAGATGTCCGATTCAGCACCACGCTCCATCCTGGATCCTGTAGCATTTGCCTCATCACAAGTTTCTCCAGCTCCGCCTCCTGGTAAGATTTTTGTTGCTCCTGAACTCCGTTCTAAGTTGCTGTCTTGGGCCCATCAGTCTAAGTTTACTGGGCATCCTGGTGTCCTAAAGACTTTTAAATTTCTCTCCGGGACATACTGGTGGCCAAAAATGAAAGTTGACATCAAAGACTTTGTAGCGTCTTGTCCTAAATGTGTGCAGCACAAGACTCCTCGTCAGTCTCCAGCAGGTCAACTACAGCCATTATCCATCCCCAGCCGTCCTTGGTCACATCTGTCGATGGATTTCGTCTCTGACCTTCCCTCCTCCCAAGGATACAACACCATCTGGGTAGTGGTCGACAGATTCACCAAAATGGCTCATTTTGTTCCACTCCAAGGACTTCCTTCAGCTCCAAAACTGGCTCAAATCTTCCTGCGGGAGATTTTCCGTTTACATGGACTACCCACTGAAATAATATCTGACCGTGGAGTCCAGTTTGTGGCAAGGTTTTGGAGAGCCCTCTGTTCTGCCATGCAGGTCCATCTCAAGTTCTCGTCAGCATATCATCCTCAGACGAATGGGCAGACAGAGAGGGTAAACCAGGAGTTGGAAACTTTCCTGAGACTGTACGTATCATCTTCCCAAGATGACTGGGTGGATTTGCTTCCGTGGGCCGAATTCGCTCACAATTTCCGCTACCATACAGCTACTGAAACCACTCCGTTCTTTGCTGTTTATGGGCAACATCCACGAGTTCCTGATTTTCAAGACCTTCCTAGCATCGATGTCCCTGCTGCCACTACTGTCCTCAGTCAGTTCTCAACCATCTGGAGGAAGATTCATACTTCACTCAAAAAGGCTTCTGCTCGGTACAAATTCTTTGCCGACCGCAAGAGATGTGCAGTTCCCAGCTTGAAACCTGGGGATAAAGTCTGGCTGTCAACCCGGAATCTTCGTCTTAAAGTGCCTTCGATGAAGTTTGCACCACGCTTCATCGGTCCTTTCTCCATCGAAAGAGTTCTAAATCCTGTGGCTTACAAGCTCAAGTTACCCTCTTCATTGCGTATTCCTAATGCTTTCCATGTCTCTCTCCTCAGACCATTAGTCCTGAATCGCTTCCAAAGAGCTCTTCCAGCTGGCCCCAGCATTCCAACTCAGCGGGGCATAGAGTTCGAGATAGAGAAGATCCTGGACTCCCGTCACCGGTATGGTCGTCTGCAATATCTCATCGACTGGGCCGGTTATGGTCCTGAGGAGAAGAGTTGGGTGAACTCTGCCGATGTCCACGCTCCCAGGTTGGTCCGTGTTTTCCACAGGTCTCATCCTTCCAAGCCACGTGGGTGTTCGGTGCCCACCCATAAAGGAGGGGGTACTGTCAGGAATCGACTCACCGCTGTTATGTCGGTCCGCCAGAGCGGACTCCGTCTGGGGTCACTGCACGTTGCTGTCACCTGTCGCCCTGCTCGTGGATGCACCCTCAGGCCTGGAAGCGCCCCTGGAGTCAACGGGCGTGTGAGCGCGCCGCGTTCCTGACGGGCCGCGGCATGGGCGCCGCCATGACAGTATTCCCCAGTGTAAGTGCGGCGGCCAGTCCGGAGCTTGGCCGCACCCCCTTGTCTCACTCCAGCCAATGCCTGCCGGTCAGGGGGTATATCAGGAGCTGCTGGGTGAGTCAGAGGTTGTCCTGAACTTTGTGTCACTCCTGCTACTCGTGTGTTTGGACCTGTTATCCTGTTCCTCCGTGTTCCTGGATATTCTCCTGATCCTCCGTGTTCCTGGACATTCTCCTGTTCCTCCGTGTTCCTGGATATTCTCCTGTACCTGTTACCCCGTGGAACTACAAGCACCAGCATCACAGCAATACCTTTCTGGCTTCACACCTTCCACACCTGCAGTGTGCTCCAGCCATCAGCAGTAGAGACTCCCTATCCAGGTGCATTCTAACACTCTCACCTGTGATTCAGCCTGCAAGCTGATTGTGCTTTCCAACAGCACAGTGAACATTACCATCCAGTCTCCTGCATTTCTACCAGGTTTGCTACCATCATTCCACCTCTGCTGGCTCCACGTTTTAATTACTCTGGTTCCATTTCTGCATTACAAACTCTGCCATAGACTTTCAGTTTCAAACCATACTATTCCATTGCCATTACCATTGCCGTTACCATTGTCATTTCCATTGCATTCGTTTGTTTACTTTCTGCTGCATTATTATCTGGACTTTTCTGTTATTAATAAATCTACATTGTGCACATGCGCAGAAACCCAGTACTGCCTCCTCACTTCATTCTTCCATCCTACCTCCACTGACCCACTAGCGCCCCCTCCGGGGACACAAACAAAACCGTCTCTGACAGAATGAACCCAAGTCTCTCTCTCAGCAACCTTCAATGCTGTAGTGCTAGTCAATAAGACCTGGTATGGTCCTTCCCATCTGTCAATAAGGCAACCTGAGCGTAGAAAATTCCGTATCATTACGTAATCCCCAGGTTCAATGTCATGACAATTACTATCTGGTAAATCAGGAATCACCAACTTCAGATTATCATTTTGATTCCTTAACTGTTTACTCATATTAATCAAGTATTTTACAGTCACTTCATTGTTACACTTCAAATCATCCTGAGGGTTAATCATAACATGCGGTTGTCGACCAAACAAGATTTCAAAAGGTGACAGATTAAGAGGGGACCTGGGAGTGGTTCTGATGCTGTACAGTACAATGGGTAAAGCTTCTGGCCATGTCAATCCTGTCTCTGCCATAACTTTACTCAATTTATTTTTAATAGTGCTGTTCACTCTTTCCACCTTCGCACTCGCCTGTGGACGGTATGGAGTGTGCAGCTTGCTATCAATTCCCATCAATTTACACATTCCTTGAAAGACATCACCTGTAAAATGGGTACCCCTATCACTTTCGATTATTCTAGGGATACCATATCTACATACAAATTCCTGCACAATTTTCTTAGCAGTAAACATAGCGATATTTGTGGCCGCAGGAAATGCTTCGACCCAATTTGAGAAAACATCTATACAAACAAGTACATATTTTAAATTTCGACAAGGGGGCAATTGTATAAAGTCGATCTGTATTACCTGGAAAGGGCCGCCTGCAGGTGGGATATGAGATGGTTCTGTAGGTATTGCCTTTCCGATGTTCTTCCTCAAACAGGTAAGGCATGACATTGCTCTCTTACTCGCATGAGATGAAAATCCTGGGGCGCACCAATATGCTCTTACCAACTTGCACATCCCTTCCTTGCCCAGATGAGTCAGCCCGTGAGCTGCCTCAGCTAAACATGGAAGGTATGCTCTGGGGGCCACTGGTTTACCATGTCCATCCGTCCAGAGTCCTGAGGACTCCTGGCCATATCCTTTTGCCTTCCAGACTGCCTTTTCCTGTGTGGAACACAAATTTTGCATTTCACACAACTTCTGTGTGTTGATGGTATTAAATACCATCAGTTGTGTGGTGTCTGTCTGTCTGGGGGTAGCAGCTGCTAACTTAGCAGCTTCGTCTGCTCGGCTGTTACCAAGTGATACGGGGTCCTGGCTATATGTGTGTGCTTTACACTTGATAACAGCCACTCTGTCGGGTTCCTGTATCGCTGTTAGAAGCCTTTTTATGTGAGCTGCATGCGCTACCGGTGTACCAGCTGCCATCATGAAATTTCTGAGGCGCCATAGGGCTCCGAAATCATGGACTACCCCGAATGCGTATCTAGAATCGGTGTAGATATTGGCTGATTTTCCCTTAGCCAATTCACATGCTCTGGTTAGGGCGACCAGTTCAGCAACCTGGGCTGAGTGAGGTGGGCCTAGCGGTTCCGCTTCTATGGTGCCTTGGTCATCTACGACTGCGTATCCAGTACACAAGTCTCCCGAGTCTGACTGTCTATGACAACTACCGTCCGTGTAGAACGTAAGTTCTACATCTTCCAGTGGGTTGTCACTGATGTCAGGTCTTGCGGTAAAATTTTGGGTCAAATATTCCATACAATCATGAGTGTCTTCCTTTGTATTAAATCCTCCTTCCCCACCACTCTCATCCTCCACCCTTTGTGTCTGTCCAGGCACACCCGGGAGATATGTTGCAGGATTTAATGCACTGCATCTCCTTATGGTGATGTTTACGGGGGCCATTAGTGCCAATTCCCATCTTGTAAACCGCGCTGATGAGACGTGCCTGGTTTGGGCAGAATTTAACAAGGCTGACACTGCATGTGGTGTATGAATTGTGAGGTTGTGACCTAGCATGACGTCTTCGCTTTTCGTTACTAGCAATGCTATCGCAGCAACGCTTCGCAAGCATGTGGGGAGAGATCGCGCTACCGTGTCTAGCTGAGCGCTGTAGTATGCTACTGGCCTGCTGGCATCACCGTGCTTTTGGGTTAGTACGCCTGCCGCGCAACCAGCACTTTCTGTCCCATATAGTTCAAAGGGTTTCCCATAGTCTGGCATACCTAATGCTGGTGCCTGCGTTAGGCACTGTTTAAGTCTCTCAAATGCTGTCTCAGACTCGTCTGTATGCGAAATCCGATCAGGTTTGTTTGAGGAGACCATCTCCTGCAAAGGTAACGCTAGAATGGAAAACCCTGGGATCCAATTACGGCAATACCCACACATTCCTAAGAATGTTCTGATCTGCTGCTGGGTTTGTGGCAGAGTCATGTCTCTAATTGCTTGAATTCTATCAGCGGTCAGGTGTCTCAGTCCTTGTGTTAGACAGTGTCCCAAATATTTTACTTTAGTCTGGCATAATTGCAACTTGTCTTTGGAAACCTTGTGTCCTGTGTCTGAAAGATGAAACAGGAGCTGTTTCGTATCCTTCAGGGACGCTTCCAGTGAATCTGAACACAGCAGTAAATCATCCACATACTGTATCAATACTGATCCACTGTCCGGTTGGAAAGACTGTAAACAATCATGCAAAGCCTGGGAAAATATACTTGGACTATCTATGAATCCTTGTGGTAATCGAGTCCATGTGTATTGGACTCCTCTGTATGTAAATGCGAACAAATATTGTCTGTCAGGGTGCAGAGGTACCGAAAAGAGAGCGGAGCAGAGGTCAATAACAGTGAAAAATTTCGCAGTGGGAGGGATTTGCATTAGGATGACAGCTGGATTTGGCACTACGGGGAACTGACTCTCAACTATTTTGTTAATCCCCCTTAGATCCTGCACTAACCTGTAACCCCTCCCCCCACTCTTTTTCACAGGGAAGATGGGACTATTGGCAGTGCTGGACGTTCTTACCAGAATGCCCTGTTGCAGCAAGCGCTCTATTACTGGGTAAACTCCTAACTCCACCTCTGGCTTCAGAGGGTACTGTGGGATTTTTGGAGCTATCCTACCATCTTTTACTTGTACAACTACCGGAGCTACGTTTGCCATTAATCCAGTGTCCTGTCCATCTTTAGTCCAAAGTGACTCTGGTATCTGAGATGTCATTTCTTCTACTTGGGATGGAGTCCTATTTGTCATAATGGTATGTGACATTAATTTTGATGGGGAGTCTAACATGTCTCGCACTTCCTGAGCGTGATTCTCAGGTATGTCCAAGAATACACCTTCAGGAGTACAATAAATGACGCACCCCATTTTACACAGTAAGTCTCTTCCCAGGAGATTAGTCGGTGCCGATGCAGCCAGCAAAAAGGAATGCTTGGTATGTAAAGGCCCTATTGTAATCTCAGCTGGTTTGCTAACAGGGTAATGCTGGACTACTCCTGTTACTCCCATGGCTGGAATTGTCTTACCAGTGGTTCTCATGCCCACTGTCAAATTTATCACCGCCCCCGTATCTACAAGAAAGTTTAATGGTTTACCAGCTACATTAATTGCAATTTCGGGTTCACTTCCAAGGCTTGCAATCAATTTTACTAGCTGCAGATTACAGGTATGGCCACACCCCTATTGGGTATGGTGACCTCCCTGAATTCCGCTGGCAGCAACTACTTGTGACGGAGTTAATTGGGAGCTACCAGAGGCTTGCCAGTCTCTGTTCGGGGGGTATCTTTTTGTTTCCCCTGTATGTGGCTCATAACTCCGTTTCTGCGGACCCTGATCCCAGTGTCGTGTGTTGTGTCGTTGTCTAGGGGGTTGATAAGGTTTTTGTATATTTCTCGATCTACAGTCTCGTGCAAAGTGTCCCTGTTTGTGACAAAAATAACATGTTACCACATTTGACTTACCCACAGGGTTTGGTGACATTAACACAGGCTGTTTTGTGGTCAGGGCCTGTATACTTACTGCCATTAACTTATCACCTTGTTGTTCCCTGTGTCTGATGATGTTCCTATCGTGATCAATAGCAGCCTCTCTCAAAGTAGCCACAGACAGACCTCGCCAACATGGTTGTGTGGTCTGTACCCTAGTCTTCAATGACTCTTTTAAACCATCCATCAGTACCGATACTGCTACTTCTCGATGGTTTATGTTTGTTTTAATGTCCTCTATGCCTGTGTATTTTGCCATCTCTAATAATGCTCTGTGAAAATACTCTGTAGCTGTTTCTGACTCCTTTTGTTTAATGGAGAATATCTTGTTCCATTTAACTACCGCTGGGAAATATTCTTTTAACTGTAAGCTTATTCTTTTTACATTGTCTTTGTTGTACACTTCTGTAAGAGGTACATCCTGATCTAATCCACAGTCAGCTAAAAATTGAGCTGCGTCGACATTGGAGGGTAAACATGCTCTCAGCAATATCTGCCAGTCTTTATTGTTGGGCTCTACAGTGTTACCTAGGTCTCTGATGTATTTTTGGCTGGCAACTAAGTCTTTTCTAGGGTCAGGGAATTCAGACACTATGGTCCTTAATTCCATTCGGGAAAATGGGCTGTACATGGCAATGTTCCTAACAGGAGTGACTCCTGAAGTGTCTGTTTTCCCATTTGGAACTACTATTACCTTAACAGGATTAACTCTAACAACCTCATTCTGTGTAGATTCTACAGGCTGTGGTGAAATAGTTTCAGCATAGTGTATGGTGCCGTACTTACCCGTTGATACGACCTCACCTATCCCTCCGCTAGGGGCCTTTGTTACTAATCTCGGGGGTGGAGCTGTGCCTACTGTGGTCTCTGCTATGGTGGCTGCTAGAGAGAGCGCTGAAATTGTTGCCGATTCGTCCTCTTGATCACACTCCTGAGGAAAGTTCAAAACAGGGTACAACTTGCACGGGTTAATACTTGCATTGGTTAATTGGTTAACATTATCTTTAACATTTACACAGTTGCTAAGTGTTTGTTTGTTACACCTTAGTGCGTCATTCTCCGCAACCAATTTTTCTCCAGATATATATGGTGGCGGTGGGGCCGTGGCGATCAGTTTCCTGATAGAGCCAGATCCCGCCGCCTGAGCCAATCCTCTCTGTATGTCACCCTCCTGTTGCCACAGCTGTAAATAATCATAATGCTTGATTCGTCTCTTTGCTGATTTAATGAGACATATCCTTCTCCTTAAATTCGTTAACACTTCTGGGCTGAAGCTACCTACTCTTGGGAATTTCTCCCCGTCATGTACTGTCATTCTCTCCCATTCATCACATAAAGCTTCTGTGTGACTCCCGTACTTCTCACACATTACGTACCTTGCCGACCCGACTGGTCGGTTTATAGAATCAACCCGAACCGAGGTTGATCGCCCCCTTCCTGAACAACTGGCCCCCATAATTTGCAGGTGTTACGGACCCTTACAAAAAACCAAGATATTCACGATAGGTTGACGGTAAGGTTTACCGAGCACCTTACTCACTCTGCCCACGCCGACCAATATGCCCACACACTGCTATAGCGCTGGCGTACTCGACCCAGGGCACCTATGAACCTCTATTTACTGGAACATGCGAGGGATATCCGCAGAACACTTACTCTTTCCAGTAACTATTGGTTGTTGGACAATTCCTGAGTGACCAGCGAACTTCCCTTTGTAAAATTAAAAAATTACACAAATCACGTCAGAATGTACAAATAGCGTTTATGACCCTTTGTACACAAATGGTACCGGTCAGGTTTACTAATGCACACAATTACGTGCGGTACAATCGTTCAGTGCATAAGCAACTAATCTTATGTACAGAGCGACCAACGGAATCGAAAATTGCGGCTGCGAATTCCTTCAGCAAGAGCTTGTATGGCCTATATGGGTGTTGCAACAACCCTTTTTTTGGTGTTGTGCCTGTGGACTGTATAGCGGACTTCCTTGTCTGCTGTACCTGAACCTGCTGGTCTGCTATGACCTCCTGGTCTGTTACAGTATGACCTCCTGGTCTGCTACACTCTAATGCTCAATTTTTATGTTTAACCAAGGATGCCTCCCTAGCCACCGTGCATGTCACTTACACGTATGTACCTCACGAGAACTCGATGATTTCTTTTGGTTCAACCTCAAAATTGTATAAATGTATGTAAAAACACTCACTCACCACATGTACACTTTTGTTTCTATTTCTATTTCTGCGCAGAAATTTCTCTTTAGACCAGATGTGTTACAAATTAGGAGAAGGATCTATTAATTTAAATTTCGAATGTTAAAATAAATTTTCGCTATTTATCGCCTGTTGCGTTATTTATCGCGTTGAGAAAAAATAACACTTGTGATTTGAGTTACGTGGGCGTACCCGGACGCTCCGTTGTGTAATATACGCTGCGTGCGTCGGCCTTTGGGTTGCGTACGCAAGTCTCAGTCCTTTCCTTTGTTAGAGACACGTGTACACAAAGCAAAGATCCACCGTAACACAATTTATACGTTTATCAATGTAGATGATCCTTGATCGTCTACCAAGCACCACACCAATCTCTCCTTATACCTTTAGGTAGAGTTGCGTGTGCGCTTTACACTTTATCCCTTTAATGTATTATTTTTACACTTTAACTATGAAATAGCGACAAATCTCTCTGAGCACGTTTATCAATTATAAGAAGGCAAACAGGAGAGTGATATACGAAAATACACAAATGAAAAAAAGAATGCAGATATATATGTGCGTGCGTGTGTATGCAAGACAGAAAAAATAAGAATTTACTTACCGATAATTCTATTTCTCGGGGTCCGTAGTGGATGCTGGGGTTCCTGAAAGGACCATGGGGAATAGCGGCTCCGCAGGAGACAGGGCACAAAAGTAAAGCTTTCCGATCAGGTGGTGTGCACTGGCTCCTCCCCCTATGACCCTCCTCCAGACTCCAGTTAGATACTGTGCCCGGACGAGCGTACACAATAAGGGAGGAATTTTGAATCCCGGGTAAGACTCATACCAGCCACACCAATCACACTGTACAACCTGTGATCTGAACCCAGTTAACAGTATGATAACAGGGGAGCCTCTGAAAAGATGGCTCACAATAACAATAACCCGATTTAGTTAGCAATAACTATGTACAAGTATTGCAGATAATCCGCACTTGGGATGGGCGCCCAGCATCCACTACGGACTCCGAGAAATAGAATTATCGGTAAGTAAATTCTTATTTTCTCTATCGTCCTAGTGGATGCTGGGGTTCCTGAAAGGACCATGGGGATTATACCAAAGCTCCCAAACGGGCGGGAGAGTGCGGATGACTCTGCAGCACCGAATGAGAGAACTCCAGGTCCTCTTTTGCCAGGGTATCAAATTTGTAGAATTTTACAAACGTGTTCTCCCCCGACCACGTAGCTGCTCGGCAGAGTTGTAATGCCGAGACCCCTCGGGCAGCCGCCCAAGATGAGCCCACCATCCTTGTGGAATGGGCCTTAACAGATTTAGGCTATGGCAGGCCTGCCACAGAATGTGCAAGTTGAATTGTGCTACCAATCCAACGAGCAATCAACTGCTTAAAAGCAGGAGCACCCAGCTTGTTGGGTGCATACAGGATAAACAGCAAGTCAGATTTCCTGACTCCAGCCTACCTGGAAACTATATTTTCAGGGCCCTGACAACATCCAGCAACTTGGAGTCCTCCAAGTCCCTAGTAGCCGCAGGTACCACAATAAGCTGGTTCAGGTGAAACGCTGACACCACCTTAAGGAGAAACTGGGGACGAGTCCGCAGCTTTGCTCTGTCTGAATGGACAATCAGATATGGCTATGTGAGACAAAGCCGTCAATTCTGACACTCGCCTGGCCGCGGCCAGGACCAACAGCATGGCCACTTTCCATGTGAGATATATCAAATCCACAGATTTGAGTTGTTTTAAACCAATGTGATTTTAGGAATCCCAAAACTACGTTGAGATCTCCCAGTGCCACTGGAGACATCAAAGGGGGGTTGTATATGCAGTACTCCCTTAACAAACTTCTGGACTTCAGGAACTGAAGCCAATTTCTTTTCTGGAAGAAAATCGACAAGTCGAAATTTGAACCTTAATGGACCCCAATTTGAGACCCATAGACACTCCTGTTTGCAGGAAATGTAGGAATTAACCTAGTTGAAATTCTTCCGTGGAGCCTTCCTGGCCTCACACCATGGAACATATTTTCACCTAAGCGGTGATAATGTTGTGCGGTCACCTCCTTCCTGGCTCTGACCAGGGTAGGGATGACCTCTTCCGGAATGCCTTTTTCCCTTAGGATCCGGCGTTCACCCGCCCTGGCGTCAACGCAGCTGCGGTAAATCTTGGAACAGACATGATTCTTGCTGAATCAAGACCCTTCTTAGTATCTCTTGAAGTTCCGGGTACCAAGTCCTTCTTGGCCAAACCGGAGCCACGAGTATAGTTCTTACTCCTCTCCTTCCTATCATTCTCAATACACTGGGTATGAAAGGCAGAGGATGGAACACATACACCTACTGGTACACCCACGGTGTTACCAGAGCGTCCCAGCTATTTCCTGAGTGTCTCTTGACCTGGCGCTTCATGTGGGACGCCATCATAACCACCTTTGGTCTTTCCCAACGGTTTACAATCATGTGGAAACTTCCAGATTAAGTTCCCACTTTTCCGGGTGGAATTCATACATGCTGAGGAAATCTTCCCAGTTGTCCACTCCCGGAATGAACACTGCTGACAGTGTTATCACATGATTTTTCGCCCAGCGAAAAATCCTTGCTATCATTGCCCTCCTGCTTCTTGTGTCGCCCCGTCTGTTAACGTGGCCGACTGGTATGATGATGTCCTACTGGATCAGCACCGGTTGACTTTGAAGCAGAGGTCTTCCTAGGCTCAGAGCATTGTAAATTGCCCTTAGCTCCAGTATATTCATGTGGAGAGAAGTCTCCAGACTTGACCACACTTCCTTGGAAATTTCTTCCCTGTGAGACTGCTCCCCAGCCTCTCAGGCTGGCATCCGTGGTCACCAGAACACAGTCCTGAATGCTGAACGTGCTGCCCTCTAGAAGATGAGCACTCTGCAGCCCCCACAGAAGAGACACCCTTGTCCTTGGAGACAGGATTATCCGCTGATGCATCTGAAGATGCGATCTGGACCATTCGTCCCGCAAATCCCCCTGAAAAAATTTTTTGCGTGAGATCTGCCGAATGGAATCGCTTCGTAAGAAGCCACCATTTTTCCCAGGACTCCTGTGCATTGATGCACTGATACCTGGTCTGGTTTTAGGAGGTTTCTGACTAGTTCGGATAACTCCCTGGCTTTCTCCTCCAGGAGAAAACCTTTTTCTGGACTATGCCCAGAATCATTCCTAGGAACAGCAGACGTATCGTCGGAAAACGGCTGCGATATTTGGAATATTTAAAATCCACTCGTGCTGTCGTAGAACTACTTTATATAGTGCTCTTCCGACGTCCAACTGTTCTCTTGAACTCGCCCTTTTCAGGATATCGTCCAAGTAAGGGATAATTAAGATGCCTTTTTTCTTTGAAGAATCATCTTTTCGGCCATTACCCTGGTAAAGGCCCGGGGTGCCGTGGATACATCAACGGCAGCGTCTGAAACTGATATTGACAGTTCTGTACCACGAACCAGAGGTATCCTTGTTGAGAAGGACAAATTCTGACATGGAGGTAATCCTTGATGTCCAGGGACACCATATAGTCCCCTTTTTTGGTTCGCTATCACTGCTCTGAGTGACTCCATCTTGATTTGAACCTTTTTATGTAAGTGTTCAAAGATTTCAGATTTAGACTACGTCTCACCAAGCCGTCTGGCTTCAGTACCACAATATAGTGTGGAAGACTAATACCCTTTTCCTTGTTGTAGGAGGGGTACTCTGATTATCACCTGCTGGAGATACAGCTTGTGAATCTTTTCCAATACTGCCTCCCTGTCGGAGGAAGCCGTAGGTAAAGCAGACTTCAGGAACCTGCGAGGAAAAGATGTCTCGACTCTCCAATCTGTACCCCTGGGATACTACTTGTACGATCTAGGGGTCAACTTGCGAGTGATCCCACTGCGCGCTGAGACTCTTGAGACTACCCCCCCACCTCACCTGAGTCCGCTTGCACGGCCCCAGCGTCATGCTGAGGACTTGGCAGACGTGGTGGAGGGCTTCTTTTCCTGGGAAGGGGCTGCCCGCTGCAGTCTACTTCCCTTACCTCTATGTCTGGGCAGATATGACTGGCCTTTTGCCCGCTTGCCCTCATGGAAACGGAAGGATTGAGGCTGAAAAGACGGTGTCTTTTTCTGCTGAGATGTAACTTGGGGTAAAAAGGTTGGATTTCCCAGCTGTTGCCGTGGTCCCCAGGTCCGATGGACCGACCCCAACTAACTCCTTCCCTTTATACGGCAATACTTCCATGTGCCGTATGGGATCTGTATCACCTGACCACTGTCGTGTCCATGACATCTTCTGGGAGATATGGACAACGCACTTTTCTTGATGCCAGAGTGCAAATATCCCTCTGTGCATCTCGCGTACATATATATAGAATGCATCCTATTAAATGCTCTATATCAATAATATATTTTCAGTCAGGGAATCCGACCAAGCCAACCCAGCACTGCATCTTCAGGCTGATGGCGATCGCTGGTCGCAGTATAACCACCGTATGTGTGTATATACTTTTTAGGATATTTTTCCAGCTTCCTATCAGCTGGCTCCTTGAGGGCGGCCGTATCTGGAGACGGTAACGCCACTTGATAAGCGTGTGAGCGCCTTATCCACCCTAAGGGGTGTTTCCCAACGCGCCCTAACTTCTGGCGGGAAAGGGTATAACGCCAATATTTGCTATCGGGGTAACCCCACGCTTCATCACACACTTCATTTTATTTTATCTGATTCAGGAAAAACTACAGGTAGTTTTTTCACTCCCACATAATACCCTTTTTTTAGTATCAGAAATATGTAACACCTCCTTCATTGCCCTTAACGTGTGGCCCTAATGAGAAATACGTTTGTTTATTCACCGTCGACACTGGATTCAGTGTCCGTGTCTGTGTCTGTGTCGACCGACTGAGGTAAATGGGCATTTTTAAAGCCCCTGACGGTGTTTCTGAGACGCTTGGACCGGTACTAATTGTTTGTCGGCCGTCTCATGTCGTCAACCGACCTTGCAGCGTGTTGACATTCTCACGTAATTCTCTCAATAAGCCAACCATTTCGGTGTCGACTCCCTAGAGAGTGACATCCCCATTACAGGCAATTGCTCCGCCTCCTCACCAACATCGTCCTCATACATGTCGACACACACGTACCGACACACAGCACACACACCGGGAATGCTCTGACAGAGGACAGGACCCCACTAGCCCTTTGGAGAGACAGAGGGAGAGTTTGCCAGCACACACCAAAAACGCTATAATATATATAGGGACAACCTTATATAAGTGTTTCTCCCTTATAGCATCTTTATATATATATTAATATCGCCAATTAATGCCCCCCCTCTCTGTTTTAACCCTGTTTCTGTAGTGCAGTGCAGGGGAGAGCCTGGGAGCCTTCTCTCCAGCCTTTCTGTGAGAAAAAATGGCGCTGTGTGCTGAGAAGATAGGCCCCGCCCCTTTCTCGGCGGGCTCGTCTCCCGCTCTTCAACGGATTATGGCAGGGGTTAAATATCTCCATATAGCCTCTGAGGGCTATATGTGAGGTATTTTTAGCCAATATATAGGTTTTCATTTGCCTCCCAGGGCGCCCCCCCCCAGCGCCCTGCACCCTCAGTGACTGCGTGTGAAGTGTGCTGAGAGGAAAATGGCGCACAGCTGCAGTGCTGTGCGCTACCTTTAGAAGACTGCAAGAGTCTTCTGCCGCCGATTCTGGACCTCTTCTTACTTCAGCATCTGCAAGGGGGCCGGCGGCGCGGCTCCGGTGACCATCCAGGCTGTACCTGTGATCGTCCCTCTGGAGCTGATGTCCAGTAGCCAAGAAGCCAATCCATCCTGCACGCAGGTGAGTTCACTTCTTCTCCCCTCAGTCCCTCGTTGCAGTGATCCTGTTGCCAGCAGGACTCACTGTAAAATAAAAAACCTAAGCTAAACTTTTTCTAAGCAGCTCTTTAGGAGAGCCACCTAGATTGCACCCTTCTCGGCCGGGCACAAAAATCTAACTGGAGTCTGGAGGAGGGTCATAGGGGGAGGAGCCAGTGCACACCACCTGATCGGAAAGCTTTACTTTTGTGCCCTGTCTCCTGCGGAGCCGCTATTCCCCATGGTCCTTTCAGGAACCCCAGCATCCACTAGGACGATAGAGAAATAAACAGTTTTAAAAGAAAGACACTATCGTTTTGTTCTTACCTCCGGTTCCCGGTGTCACGATCCGGGTATCTGGACGCCATTACTTACCCTTCAGATGCCTCCTAAGGCTGGCTCAGCGTTCCAGGACCGGATCCAGCTGTTCCTGAGTTTCCACATGCAGAATGTCAGAGTGGTGATTTCATCAGCCGCAGCCTCCGCTGTGCCCGCGTGGTTAAATGTGCGCTTGTCAGTCTGGCGTCTCCTGTCTCCTGTGGCCGGCGTCGCCATTACTGTTTCAATTCTCACATGGATTACAAACCAAACTTCCCTCCAAGTGTCTGCATGGGCGCAGGCATCTTGGATTTTGTCATCTGATCATTTCCACCAATCTGCTGTCTGTATTGTTGATTTGCATAATTGCCTAGCCAACCCCTTCCTTGCTGCAGGTATAAGTAAGCTGTGCCTGAGCAAGGAAGGCGTCAGTGCTTTGGTTGTCTAACCTAGTTCCAGTTTGTCTCTCTCCTGTGGTTGTCTTCCAGGTTCCAGCTCCTGTCTCCAGACTTCTGCTATAGAGACCCGCACCAGCATTCCATCTGCGGTGTAGCCTGACTCTCCGATCCATTCTGGACTCACCTGTTTCCAGCTACAACAATCACCTGCTTCCAGCCCAGCTTCCAGCAGTGTACAGCTTCTCTTAAAGGGCCGGTGTCCTTTCTGCAGTTTGCCACTCTCCACCGGTATTATTATTTCACCGCTCTCAAACAATCACCTGCTTCCAGCCCAGCTTCCAGCAGTGTACAGCTTCTCTTAAAGGGCCGGTGTCCTTTTCTGCAGTTTACCACTCTCCACCGGTATTATTATTTCACCGCTCTCAAACTCCAAACTTCATTATTATTTCATCGCTCTCAAGTTCGTTTATTATTTAACTGGTCCCAGCCAGTATCCACTCCGTATCAACAACAGTCTGGTTCCAGCCAGTATCCACAGCAGCCGTTTTATCTTCAGCAGCCCAGCCTTTCCTGGAACACCGGCTGGTACGATCCTGGGTTCTCTCCATTGCTACAGTCAGGCCTGGTAAGGACTTTCCAACTAAAAGATTATAAGAACTGTCTCACACTACCAGTGCCTGTGGCCCTTGCCACCCTGTAGTACCCAGGAATTGTATTTATCCTCTGTTGACTTTTATGTTTCCTTTTACTGCTGCTGTGCTACGGAGTTTGTCATAATAAACATCATTGCCTTTTATCCTGGTTGTCGTGGTCACGCCTTCGGGCAGTTATTCTACATGTTACTTACATGTCTAGGTGTTAGGCGCCGAGGGTCCGCTCGTCAGTGCGGCCCGGCGCCTAGCAACTAGGGACGCCGCATGCGGACAGCCGCCGGCTCCCTAGCAACGCTAGACGCCGGGCGCACGGAGCCGCACAGACCTTAGCAACGGGGACGCCACTGTCGGACCGCGTTCCCCGTTGCTGGGTCTAAATTAATCACCTCACTGGTTCCTGGCCGTGCAGCATGCAGCTGCACGGCATGTTGTAATTAGCCCTGTCTGGCACCTGATTGGAGGGCTTCCATTTAAAAGCACTCTCAGGACTTCTCACAGACGCCGGTTATAGCTTCCTGTTTGCTGTGTCAGTTGCAGAGAGTTTTCCAGTCCTGTTCTATCCGGTCGTTCCTGTCCTCAGTGGTCCAGTACTCGGAAGTTGTCATCTTTTCCTGGAGTCCAGACCGAGCACCTTTAACATCCTGTGGTGTTCGTGAGTCGGGGCTTAGCCGTGTGTTGCGGCTTGACCGCTTACTAATTATCATTTGGTTATTTTGTGTTTCGGAGCTTTTGCGGAGGATTCCGCTCCCACAAATCCACTCTGGTATCCAGCGGTGCTGGATAGGAGTTACGGATCAGTGGATTTTTGGTTGTCCTTTTCCCTGGCGGTTTGTCCGCACATACTTCTGGTTTAAGTTAGTTAGCTTGTAGCCCCTGGCCTGGTTGCTTAGTCAGAGGGCCCCTTGTTATCACCCTGTCTCGGATTTCCCATTGTCTCCCATTAAGACCTGAGGGGGCATCGGAGTTGGGCAGACGTAATCCGCCCTTCAAACGCGGCTGCCATGGGCTCAAGCAACCATAGTCTCGCAGGGGATTTCTGATAACACGGGCGAGACAACGGAGTTAGGGCGCCAGGGGTTACTAGGCTTACCTGCTCCCGTAACCAGCATTCCCTTCCAGTACTCTGGCCTTTTGTCATAAGATCTCCTCAGGTCAGAAGTACTGGAATCATAACATTATAACCGGCCAGACCAAAACTTAAAATTAAACAGGGTTTGATTTTTCCCTTATTCAGTTTAGAAGGGTTGTCGGCCTCATGAATCCCACTGGTTTAGGGCCAAATCCTGGCCAGCTTCTAGTTAGCCAGATTCAAGAACTTACTCAGATGGTTCAGGATCTTTCCCTTCGGGTGAGGTCACAGGAAGATCTTTTACGGACTTCCCCGAGGGTCGTTCCTGAACCGAAAATGCATTTGCCTGACCGTTTTTCTGGTGATAGGAAGCAGTTTTTTAATTTTAAAGAGTCTTGTAAACTTTATTTTCGTTTAAGACCAGTCTCCTCAGGTACGGAATCTCAGCTGGTCGGAATTATTATTTCTTTACTTCAGGGGGATCCCCAGACCTGGGCTTTTGGTTTAAAAACAGAGGATCCGGCATTGTTGTCTGTAGACGCCTTTCTGGGGTCTTTAGGGCTATTGTATGATGACCCTGATAGAGAGGCATCCTCCGAGAGTCAGTTACGTGCTCTCAGACAGGGTAGAAATCCCGCAGAGATTTATTGTACGGAGTTTCGCCGTTGGTCGAACGACTGTGGATGGAATGACCCAGCCCTGCGCAGTCAGTTTCGCCTCGGCTTATCTGAGTCTATAAAAGACAGTCTCCTTCAGTATCCCGCTCCTGAGACTCTCGATAAACTCATGGAGCTTTCTATTAAGATTGATCGTCGTCTCAGAGAGCGGAGGGCTGAAAAAGGAGCACCTGTCGGGTCTACCCCTTGTGTTTTTTCCATTCCTATGGACATAGAGGAGCCCATGCAGATGGGTCTCTCCAAGCTGTCTCCTGAAGAAAGAACCAGAAGGCAAAATTCTGGTCTTTGTTTGTACTGTGGGGGTAAAGGACATTTTGCCCGTAATTGTCCGAACAAGCCGGGAAACGCCTCGACCAAGTGAATTGTGAGGGGGTTCACTTTGGTCTGCAGCTTATCTCCTCGAATAATTCCCTGTTAGTCCCAGCTAAAGTTTCCTTTGGGGCCTCTGTTCTTCGGTGTCGGCTTTCGTTGACAGTGGAGCTGCAGGGAACTTTATGGACTTAACGTGGGCCAAGGCCTTAGGTATTCCTCAGTTAACCTTGGGTAGGCATATCACAATGCATGGTTTGGATGGGAGTCCCTTATCCAATGGGGTTATTTCCCTCTGTACACCCCCTGTTGTACTTTCGGTAGGAGCTCTTCATTCCGAAAAAATTGAATTTTTCCTTACCCATTGCCCAGCAGTTCCAGTGGTTCTGGGTCACCCTTGGCTGGCCTTTCATAATCCAATCATTGATTGGCAGTCGGGGGAGATCTCACAATGGGGTACCATCTGTAATAAGGAATGTATTACGCTTCCTCTCAGAATTGCTGCTGTCATTCCCGCACCCATTCCTGTGGAATACCAGGATTTTGTTGATGTATTTTCCAAGGGCAATGCGGACATTTTGCCTCCCCATCGGCCTTATGATTGTGCTATTGAGCTAATTCCTGGTGCCACATTGCCAAAGGGAAGGTTATATGCATTGTCCGGACCAGAAACTGTGGCCATGAATGAGTATGTTAAAGAGAGCTTAGGGAAAGGATTTATCAGGCCATCTAAATCCCCTTTAAGTACAGGCTTCTTCTTTGTGGAGAAGAAAGATGGATCACTCAGACCCTGCATTGACTTTAGAGCCTTGAATAAGATCTCAGTAAAGAATACTTACCCTTTGCCGCTGATTTCTGTCCTCTTTGATCAGCTACGTTCGGCTGTGATTTTTTCTAAGATTGACCTGAGAGGAGCGTATAACCTCATCCGAATCAAGTCAGGAGATGAGTGGAAAACGGCATTCAGTACTCAGTCGGGTCACTACGAGTATCTGGTTATGCCGTTTGGCCTGTCTAACGCTCCGGCAATTTTCCAGGATCTCATTAACGATGTGCTCCGTGATTTTCTTGGAAGATTCGTAGTCGTCTACTTAGACGATATCTTGATCTATTCTGACTCTATTGAACAACATGTTGCCCAGGTGCGTCAGGTTCTTCAGAAATTACGTGAAAATCACCTATATGCCAAGCTGGAGAAGTGTGAATTTCATGTCACGGAGGTATCCTTTTTAGGGTACATTATTTCCCCTCGGGGATTCTGTATGGAACCAAAGAAGCTCCAAGCCATCCTTAGTTGGGCGCAACCCACCAACTTAAAAGCAATTCAGCGCTTTTTAGGGTTTGCAAATTATTATAGAAGGTTTATTCATTCTTTTTCCGACCTGGTTGCTCCCATTGTGGCACTGACTAAGAAGGGAGCGGATCCAACCAACTGGTCACGTGAAGCTAAAGTATCTTTTCAGGCCTTGAAACAAGCCTTCATCTCAGCCCCAGTCCTCAGACATCCCAACCCAGAATTGCCTTTCATTGTTGAGGTTGATGCCTCGGGGCTATCCTGTCTCAGAAGGATCCGGACTCTCTAGAATGACATCCTTGTGCCTTTATGTCCAGGAAATTCTCTTCTGCTGAATCCAACTACGATGTTGGTAACCGGGAATTACTGGCTATTAAATGGGCTTTCGAGGAGTGGAGGCATTGGCTTGAGGGAGCAACACATACCATTTCAGTTTTGACTGATCACAAAAATCTTCAGTACATCGAATCTGCTAAACGGCTGAATGCCCGGGAGGCTCGTTGGGCTTTATTTTTTACTCGTTTCAAGTTTTTTATCACCTTCAGGCCTGGTTCCAAGAATACCAAGGCGGATGCCCTGTCACGCAGTTTTCTTCCAGTTCATGATAACAGTCCTGTTACTCCCATACTTCCGTCTTCAGTCATTCGGGCAGGTCTCACACAAGATTTATTCACCCAGTTAAAGCAGCTTCAACATCAAGCTCCTGGATATACTCCTGCTGGTCGTCTTTATGTCCCTGAGTTTTTGAGAGCAACTGTTTTGACTGAGTTTCATGATAGCAAAGTTGCCGGGCATCCGGGGATCTCTAAGACTCTGGAATTAGTCTCCCGCTCAGTATGGTGGCCTGGTCTTTCCAAAGACATTAAGGAGTTTGTTTTTTCTTGTCAAGTCTGTGCACAGCATAAAGTTCCCCGTTCCTTGCCTATCGGTCAACTTATGCCCTTAAATGTTCCTCTCAGGCCATGGTCTCATATTTCCATGGATTTTGTGGTAGACCTCCCTCTGTCAGCCGGATGCCGAGTCATATGGGTAGTAGTGGACCGTTTTAGCAAGATGGCCCATTTCATTGCTCTTCCCCGACTGCCATCTGCCCAGGGATTGGCAGTTTTGTTCCTCCGCCATGTTTTCAGACTCCATGGATTACCCACTGATATTGTTTCTGATCGGGGTCCACAATTCATTGCACAATTTTGGAAGTCTTTTTGTGCCTCATTAAAGATGAAATTGTCGTTAACGTCCGGCTACCATCCCCAATCCAACGGGCAGACTGAGCGAGTTAATCAATCATTAAAGCAGTATTTGCGTTTGTACTCGGCCAAACTCCAAAATGATTGGTCGAAGTTTCTTCCTTTGGCGGAGTTTGCTTACAACAATGCCTGTCATTCCTCCACCAATGTGTCTCCATTTTTTACAGTTTTCGGTTTTCACCCCAGGGCTAATTCCTTTTTTCAACATTCCTCTGTCTCCTCGCTGACCTTGACCTCTCATCTCAGACTCATTTGGAGAAAAGTGCACCTTGCTCTCAGAAAAGCGGCATTTCGGGAGAAAAAAATTTCTGACAGGCTCCGGCGGCCTTGCACTTTTAAAGTAGGAGATAGGGTGTGGTTGTCGACTCGCAACATTAAACTTCGACAAACCTCAGCCAGATTGGGCCCCAAATTTATTGGACCATTTCATATTATAAAAAAAAATCAATCCAGTTGCTTTCCGTTTACGTTTACCAAGAAATCTCCGGATCGGAAATACGTTCCATTGCTCCTTGTTGAAACCATACGTTTCTTCCAGTAGATTTCCTCGAAAGGTCTCTCAGGGGAAATCACCAGTAGATGTACAAGGTCAGCAGGAGTTCTTGGTGGAGAAGGTTCTCGATTCCAAGTTGTCCCGGGGTCGGCTTTATTTTCTGGTACATTGGAGAGGTTATGGTCCAGAAGAAAGGTCTTGGGTCCTGGATAAGGATCTCCATGCCCCGAGGCTCAAGAGGGCATTTTTTCGAGAATTTCCTCAGAAACCTGGCCTTAGGGGTTCCTTGACCCCTCCTCAAGGGGGGGGTACTGTTAGGCGCCGAGGGTCCGCTCGTCAGTGCGGCCCGGCGCCTAGCAACTAGGGATGCCGCATGCGGACAGCCGCCGGCTCCCTAGCAACGCTAGACGCCGGGCGCACGGAGCCGCACAGACCTTAGCAACGGGGACGCCACTGTCGGACCGCGTTCCCCGTTGCTGGGTCTAAATTAATCACCTCACTGGTTCCTGGCCGTGCAGCATGCAGCTGCACGGCATGTTGTAATTAGCCCTGTCTGGCACCTGATTGGAGGGCTTCCATTTAAACGCACTCTCAGGACTTCTCACAGACGCCGGTTATAGCTTCCTGTTTGCTGTGTCAGTTGCAGAGAGTTTTCCAGTCCTGTTCTATCCGGTCGTTCCTGTCCTCAGTGGTCCAGTACTCGGAAGTTGTCATCTTTTCCTGGAGTCCAGACCGAGCACCTTTAACATCCTGTGGTGTTCGTGAGTCGCGGCTTAGCCGTGTGTTGCGGCTTGACCGTTTACTAATTATCATTTGGTTATTTTGTGTTTCGGAGCTTTTGCGGAGGATTCCGCTCCCACAAATCCACTCTGGTATCCAGCGGTGCTGGATAGGAGTTACGGATCAGTGGATTTTTGGTTGTCCTTTTCCCTGGCGGTTTGTCCGCACATACTTCTGGTTTAAGTTAGTTAGCTTGTAGCCCCTGGCCTGGTTGCTTAGTCAGAGGGCCCCTTGTTATCACCCTGTCTCGGATTTCCCTTTGTCTCCCATTAAGACCTGAGGGGGCATCGGAGTTGGGAAGACGTAATCCGCCCTTCAAACGCGGCTGCCATGGGCTCAAGCAACCATAGTCTCGCAGGGGATTTCTGATAACACGGGCGAGACAACGGAGTTAGGGCGCCAGGGGTTACTAGGCTTACCTGCTCCCGTAACCAGCATTCCCTTCCAGTACTCTGGCCTTTTGTCATAAGATCTCCTCAGGTCAGAAGTACTGGAATCATAACACTAGGGGTCTGATACAACCTCCCAGGTTCCGTTACATCTCAGCCCCTACAACTGAGGCTGCCTCCCGTCAGCTCAGGCCCTCAGTTGTGACACCCGGATTCCTTCAGCACCCTTTACTAAGAGAAGCAGACGCTTATCCCGACAGCACTACGAGGAATATAACCTCCCGCCCTTTGCTGATGGATAATGTCTGCTGTATCTACCTAGCAGAGATGTGTGAAGGACTGGACGAGCCCGCAATTGATAAAGCTAAATATTTATCGTATATAAAACCCTTTATGAGGTCTAAGAACACTGTACGCTATTTATGTATGGAGTACCGTAAGGGTACGCACTTTGTGTAACAATCGCTTAGCCGTAGTCGAGACGCTCAAGCGTCACGTTCGCTCACGGACAAGAGATTACAGGCAGGCACGCTATTGGCTGCCGACTAACGTAATGATTCGCTATAGCGTAGCGGTGTTAGGCGCCGAGGGTCCGCTCGTCAGTGCGGCCCGGCGCCTAGCAACTAGGGACGCCTCATGCGGACAGCCGCCGGCTCCCTAGCAACGCTAGACGCCGGGCGCACGGAGCCGCACAGACCTTAGCAACGGGGACTCCACTGTCGGACCGCGTTCCCCGTTGCTGGGTCTAAATTAATCACCTCACTGGTTCCTGGCCGTGCAGCATGCAGCTGCACGGCATGTTGTAATTAGCCCTGTCTGGCACCTGATTGGAGGGCTTCCATTTAAAAGCACTCTCAGGACTTCTCACAGACGCCGGTTATAGCTTCCTGTTTGCTGTGTCAGTTGCAGAGAGTTTTCCAGTCCTGTTCTATCCGGTCGTTCCTGTCCTCAGTGGTCCAGTACTCGGAAGTTGTCATCTTTTCCTGGAGTCCAGACCGAGCACCTTTAACATCCTGTGGTGTTCGTGAGTCGCGGCTTAGCCGTGTGTTGCGGCTTGACCGCTTACTAATTACCATTTGGTTATTTTGTGTTTCGGAGCTTTTGCGGAGGATTCCGCTCCCACAAATCCACTCTGGTATCCAGCGGTGCTGGATAGGAGTTACGGATCAGTGGATTTTTGGTTGTCCTTTTCCCTGGCGGTTTGTCCGCACATACTTCTGGTTTAAGTTAGTTAGCTTGTAGCCCCTGGCCTGGTTGCTTAGTCAGAGGGCCCCTTGTTATCACCCTGTCTCGGATTTCCCTTTGTCTCCCATTAAGACCTGAGGGGGCATCGGAGTTGGGCAGACGTAATCCGCCCTTCAAACGCGGCTGCCATGGGCTCAAGCAACCATAGTCTCGCAGGGGATTTCTGATAACACGGGCGAGACAACGGAGTTAGGGCGCCAGGGGTTACTAGGCTTTCCTGCTCCCGTAACCAGCATTCCCTTCCAGTACTCTGGCCTTTGTCATAAGATCTCCTCAGGTCAGAAGTACTGGAATCATAACAAGCGGACGCTCGGGACCACGAGGAGATCACCAGCGGCGCTGACGCACACAATGTTAAACCTTTATATCTAAACCATAAACAGTGTATTATGCAGTAAAACCTTAGTGTAATGATAGAGTGTAAATGCAACACGGTATAACCTTATTAACTCAAAAGCTGTTCGAGTGTCACCGACGCTCTGAGAATACTTAACACTATAAGAAATACACAGATACCGTGCTCAGGGTCCAACGCCTAATATATATATTATGAATGATATACTTGCAAAAGAATTGAACACAATACAAGTCATACACTACAATATAACATAGACTACCTATCCAGATAACTACACAGGAAATACAATACAATACAATTACTATTTAAGGGAAAATAAGAGAGAAAGAGGAGAAGAGAGAGAGAGAAATGGCTCACAACAACAAGAAGATCAATATTATTGCGGAGAAAACTTACGCACAAGGGGAAACGATCGCATGCGCCTCGATATCCAGCTCCCGATTATCAGCAATGAGAACCGTTGAAGAGAGTGAACTGGATATGGTCGGCTGTCTATTTATGCCCCACACACACAATACAATTCAATGGTCCCTACAATCTCATTGTTCATTGGACACAGGAATTCGGCTTCGCATTATAACAAAAGGTCATAGGTTGATTCATACAGGTGGGCTGTGACTACTTTCAACTGTTCAGGTGGGTGGGATACTGGGTTTCCCGCCGCATGACTAAGTAAGAACAAATAATAGTAAATGGACATAAACTTCTTATGTCCATAACTATTCGCACGAGCGATTAATCCGCTCCAAACCAACACCGGAATATTGCTATTTAAATACTCTTCCGATAGGTACCAAACACCACTGTATGACCCCTGTTAGACCCTTCGTACTAAACAAAGAGGAATCTCTCTGTCCAGGAACATGCTATATTAACTAAACTTTCAGAATCTATCAAAGGGACCGTGATCTACAAAATACATTATATAGTGAAAATATGTAACGATTGACTCGCACGCTACGATCACATAAACTCTACCGTAAATACGCACACCGTGCGCCTGCGGGTGCACGCAACAGCGGGTATACGTATTCACGGGAGAGCGCACGCATGCGCAGCGCGGACCTGAATGAGGTGCAAATATGGCAGTGTGTATAGAGATATTTTTCTGACTTTGACAGTCCACCCTTTGGCAGTCAATAATAACTGCCACCTTCTAAAACATTTCAAAAGGAGAAAAATATATGTCAGGGGTTAATTCATTTCCATGGTTGAGTAAGGGAGGAGAGAGGAGTAGGTGGGAAGAGGGTATGACCTAGTGAGATAGCAGAAGCATGTGTGTATGAGTCCATGTTTGGGGGGTCATGTATCATCGTGCCGTACGTGTTGTAAATCAAGCTTCGAGGTATTGCGAAGTATACATTTGAATTCCTTCTTATCCCGTATTAAGGGTCTGTGGATGGGCTGTCAAACTCTACCGAGCTCATTTCGGCTTTCAGTTGTAACAAAATGGGGAAGCACATTTTAGTTGATGATACCTGAATAGGGGAGGTATGTGATTGCTGATATCTGTGCCTGTATTCCCTATCGACTATGTGTGTCATTACCTGAGGGTTGTAGAGATGAAGATAAAGAACACTTATGGAAAATGCAGTGGTATTCTATGTCAGGTTAATTGTACATCTGTCGGTTGAAGTTTTGTTCGGTATCAGTTGAAAGTCGTCTTCTTTGCGCTGTTTTGCCCATTAGGGGTGAGCAAAAAAGCTTTGTCAATGCCATTAGATTTACAAAAAATGTTGGGCTAGCGTAAGTTTAAGAATTCTAGGGAAACTGGGGATCCATGGCAAAGTTCATCAAATGTCCGTATCTCAAGTGGTCAAAACTTCTTCTTTGGTCAATCCGTTGTCTGTATAGCGTCTCGTCAACTTCCTCGTCCAAGTGGGTCTTTTTATCTTCCATGTGAAATCTCCTGACCCTAATTCTTCCATCTGCTTAATACACGTATCAGTTTGTATGATATGTGCACAGTATCCTGGTGATACTTCTCCAACTCTAGTAATTCTATTTCCTAAGGTATACCTATACCTGAAAGATTTTCCTCTACTGGCTATGTGGCGTACAAGCTCTGTATCTGTAGGCATTCTATCTGCTCTATGCGAAAAGGTCATGGTGTGGTTACTCCATGACACTTCCCAATTTCCCGGCTTTCTGGGATTGGAGATGTTGAAACATAATAGGGACCTATCCACATGGTATTGGTGGAGCTTCAAACTAGGAGGACTGGAGATATTAAACCTCCGGTCCACCGGTCTCTCACCATTTAACTCAAGTACCTCCCCTATCGTTAAAGGAAATGGTACTAGCCCTGATTTGCTATGACCTTGAGGTACTTGAGAGCATACCCAACAATCTGTTTTGTTTAACACATTACCCACTAAGGAGTGATAGTCACTCAATGGATGCCGGTCCATATGGATATTAAAACTGGATTGGCATTTCTTAATGCACCCATCCTCAATGACATTGTTACAGAGCCTACAGATACAGTTTTCTTCAGCTAACAATCCGTCACAATTTCTTCTATGGTCAATGCTTTCGGATCGTTTTCTGATACTCGCCTTTGCTTGTTGGTTAGGTTGATCTTGGAAAACTACGCCTCCATCTTTATCATCAGGACCCATTCCAGAACCTCTCTCGACCTCCATGGTACTCTCGCCGGAGCAGACTGCTCTGGTCAACATCATGGTCAACAGGAAAATCCGGATCACAGTCTCTTGGGGCAAGTCCATCTTATAGGAGGAAACGGAGAAGAATGAGAAGGGGGAAAAAGAAATTTGAGGGAGAGGGGAAGGGAAGTGGAGAAAAACAATAAAAGGGAGTGGGGAGTCGACAACAGCTCTCGGTCTTCAAGGCTCAGGTGCCGCCTCAGTCCTCCTGGAACAGACACTCCAGTGATACAACCTCTACCGTCTGTTCCTTATCACGGGACTTCTCTGGATCAGCAACCTTCTTGCAGTGGGATGAATGGACCCAAGTCTCTCTCTCAGCAACCTTCAATGCTGTAGTGCTAGTCAATAAGACCTGGTATGGTCCTTCCCATCTGTCAATAAGGCAACCTGAGCGTAGAAAATTCCGTATCATTACATAATCCCCAGGTTCAATGTCATGACAATTACTATCAGGTAGATCAGGAATCACCAACTTTAGATTATCATTTTGATTCCTTAACTGTTTACTCATGTTAATCAAGTACTTTACAGTCACTTCATTGTTACATTTCATATCATCCTGAGGGTTAATCATAACATGCGGTTGTCGACCAAACAAGATTTCAAAAGGAGACAGATTAAGAGGGGACCTGGGAGTGGTTCTGATACTGTACAATACAATGGGTAAAGCTTCTGGCCATGTCAATCCTGTCTCTGCCATCACTTTACTCAATTTATTTTTAATAGTGCTGTTCACTCTTTCGACCTTCGCACTCGCCTGTGGACGGTACGGAGTGTGCAGCTTGCTATCAATTCCCATCAACTTACACATTCCTTGAAAGACATCACCTGTAAAATGGGTACCCCTATCACTTTCGATTATTCTAGGGATACCATATCTACATACAAATTCCTGCACAATTTTCTTAGCAGTAAACATAGCGGTATTTGTAGCCGCCGGAAATGCTTCGACCCAATTCGAGAAAACATCTATACAGACAAGTACATACTTCAAATTCCGACAAGGGGGTAATTGAATGAAGTCAATTTGTATTACCTGGAAAGGGCCGCCGGCAGGTGGGATATGGGATGGTTCTGTAGGTATTGCCTTTCCAATATTCTTTCTCAAACAGGTAAGGCATGACATTGCTCTTTTACCTGCATGAGAGGAGAATCCTGGGGCGCACCAATATGCTCTTACCAACTTGCACATCCCCTCCTTGCCTAGATGAGTCAGCCCGTGAGCTGCTTCAGCCAGACATGGAAGGTACGCTCTGGGTGCCACCGGTTTACCATGTCCATCCGTCCAGAGCCCTGAGGACTCCTGGCCATATCCCTTTGCCTTCCAGACTGCCTTTTCCTGTGTGGAACACAAATTTTGCATTTCACACAACTTCTGTGTGTTAATGGTATTGAATACCATCAATTGTGTGGTGTCTGTCTGTATGGGGGTAGCAGCTGCTAACTTAGCCGCTTCGTCTGCTCGGCTGTTACCAAGTGATACCGGGTCTTGGCTATATGTGTGTGCTTTACACTTGATAACAGCCACTCTGTCGGGTTCCTGTATCGCTGTTAGAAGCCTTTTTATGTGAGCTGCATGCGCTACCGGTGTACCAGCGGCCGTCATGAAATTTCTGAGACGCCATAGGGCTCCGAAATCATGGACTACCCCGAATGCGTACCTAGAATCGGTGTAGATATTGGCTGACTTACCCTTAGCCAATTCACATGCTCTGGTTAGGGCGACCAGTTCAGCAACCTGGGCTGAGTGAGGTGGGCCTAGCGGTTCCGCTTCTATGGTGTCTTGGTCATTTACGACTGCGTATCCGGTACACAAGTCTCCCGAGTCTGACTGTCTGTGACAACTCCCGTCCGTGTAGAACGTGAGTTCTGCATCTTCCAGTGGGTTGTCACTGATGTCAGGCCTTGCGGTAAAATTTTGGGTCAAATATTCCATACAATCATGTGTATCTTCCTTTGTATTAAATCCTCCTTCCCCATCACTCTCACCTTCCACCCTTTGTGCCTGACCAGGCACACCTGGGAGATACGTTGCAGGATTTAATGCACTGCATCTCCTTATGGTGATGTTTACGGGGGCCATTAGTGCCAATTCCCATCTTGTAAACCTCGCTGATGAGACGTGTCTGGTTTGGGCAGAATTCAATAAGGCTGATACTGCATGTGGCGTATGGATTGTGAGGTTGTGGCCTAGCACGACATCTTCGCTTTTTGTCACTAGCAATGCTATCGCAGCAACGCTTCGCAAGCATGTGGGGAGGGATCGCGCTACCGTGTCTAGCTGGGCGCTGTAGTATGCAACTGGCCTACTGGCATCACCGTGTTTTTGGGTTAGTACCCCTGCCGCGCAACCAGCACTTTCTGTTCCGTATAGTTCAAAGGGTTTCCCATTGTCTGGCATACCTAGTGCTGGTGCCTGCGTTAGGCACTGTTTGAGTCTCTCAAATGCTGTTTCAGACTCGTCTGTATGCGAAATCCGATCAGGTTTGTTTGAGGAGACCATTTCCTGCAAAGGTAACGCCAAAATGGAAAACCCTGGGATCCAATTACGGCAATACCCACACATTCCTAAAAACGTTCTGATCTGTTGCTGGGTTTGTGGCAGAGTCATGTCTCTAATTGCTTGGATTCTATCAGCGGTCAGGTGTCTCAGTCCTTGTGTTAGACAGTGTCCCAAATATTTTACCTTAGTTTGGCATAATTGTAACTTGTCTTTGGAAACCTTGTGTCCTGTGTCTGAAAGATGAAACAGGAGCTGTTTCGTATCCTTCAGGGATGCTTCCAGTGAATCTGAACACAGCAGTAGATCATCCACATACTGTATCAATACTGATCCACTCTCTGGTTGGAAAGACTGTAAACAATCATGCAAAGCCTGAGAAAATATACTTGGACTATCTATAGTGTTCACTCTAGGAGTGAACTGGGGCAGGGCGCCGGACTCAGCGGGGGCACACGTGTGCGCGTGGCCGAAATGGGGGCGTGGCCACGCAAATTAGGGGGCGTGGTCACACCACCGTCATTTTAGGGGGCGGTGCGGCCCACAGACGCTACTATAGAGAGCGTCTGTGGCCGGCGACGTCACTGTTGGGGGCGTGCCCAGCACCTCCGTCGATGCTGGGCTTCCCCCAGCCCTCTCCCAATGCGTAAATGGATGCCGCGCGCATGCGCACGGCATCTATACACGCCGGGAGGGCAGGGAGCGGGCGGCTGTTATAGCAGGGCGCCGCAAAAGGGCAGGGCGGGTTTTGCCTGTTAAAAAACGGGCAGGGCGCGGCGCCCTGCTAAAACAGCCTAGAGGGAACACTACTATCTATGAAACCTTGGGGTAATCGAGTCCACGTGTATTGGACTCCTCTGTATGTGAATGCAAACAAATATTGGCTGTCAGGGTGCAGAGGTACTGAAAAGAAAGCGGAGCAGAGGTCAATAACAGTGAAAAATTTGGCAGTGGGAGGGATTTGCATTAGGATGACAGCTGGATTTGGCACTACGGGGAACTGACTCTCAACTATTTTGTTAATCCCCCTTAGATCCTGCACTAGCCTGTAACCCCTCCCCCCACTCTTTTTAACAGGGAAGATGGGACTATTGGCAGTGCTGGACGTTCTTACCAGAATTCCCTGTTGTAGCAAGCGCTATATTACTGGGTAAACTCCTAACTCCACCTCTGGCTTTAGAGGGTACTGTGGGATTTTTGGAGCTATCCTACCATCTTTTACTTGTACAACTACTGGAGCTACGTTTGCCATTAATCCAGTGTCTTGTCCGTCTTTTGTCCAAAGTGACTCTGGTATCTGAGATGTCATCTCTTCTACTTGGGATGGATTCCTATTTGTCATAATGGTATGCGACATTAATTTTGATGGGGAGTCTAACATGTCTCGTACTTCCTGAGCGTGTTTCTCAGGTATGTCCAAGAATACACCTTCAGGAGTACAATAAATGACGCACCCCATTTTACACAGTAAGTCTCTTCCCAGGAGATTAGTTGGTGCCGATGCAGCCAGCAAAAAGGAATGCTTGGTATGCAAAGGCCCTATTGTAATCTCGGCTGGTTTGCTAACAGGGTAGTGCTGGACTACTCCTGTTACTCCCATGGCTGGAATTGTCCTACCAGTGGTTCTCATGCCCACTGTCGAATTTATCACTGACTTGGCCGCCCCTGTGTCTACAAGAAAGTTTAAAGTTTTACCAGCTACATTAATTGCGATCTCGGGTTCACTTCCAAGGCTGGCAATCAATTTTACTGGCTGCAGATTACAGGTATGGCCACACCCCTATTGGGTATGGTGACCTGCCTGAATCCCGCTGGCAGCAACTACTTGTGAGGGAGTTAGCTGGGAACTACCAGAGGCATGCCAGTCTCTGTTTGGGGGATATCTTTTTGTTTCCCCTGTATGTGGCTCATAACTCCGTTTCTGCGGACCCCGATCCCAATGTCGTGTGTCGTGTCGTTGTCTAGGGGGTTGGTATGAGTTTCGTGGGTTCTTTACTCTACAATCTCGTGCCATGTGTCCCTGTTTGTGACAAGAATAACAAGTAACCATACTTGACTTACCCACAGGGTTTGGTGATACAAACAAAGGCTGCCTTGTGGTCAGGGCCTGTATACTTACTGACATTAATTTATCACCTTGTTGCTCCCTGTGTCTGGTGATGTTTGTATCGTGATCAATAGCAGCCTCTCTCAAAGTAGCCACAGACAGACCTCGCCAACATGGTTGTGTGGTCTGTACCCTAGTCCTCAATGACTCTTTTAAACCATCCATCAGTACCGATACTGCTACTTCCCGATGGTTTGTGTCTGTTTTAATGTCCTCTATGCCTGTGTATTTTTCCATTTCTAATAATGCTCTGTGAAAATACTCTGCAGCTGTCTCTGACTCCCTCTGTTTAATGGAGAATATCTTATTCCATTTAGCTACCGCTGGGAAATACTCTTTTAACTGCAAGTTTATTCTTTTCACATTATCTTGGTTGTACACATCTGTAAGAGGTACATCATGATCTACTCCGCAATCAGCTAAAAATTGAGTTGCGTCGACATTTGAGGGTAAACATGCTCTCAGCAATATCTGCCAGTCTTTATTGTTGGGCTCTACAGTGTTACCTAAGTCTCTGATGTATTTTTGACTGGCAACTAAATCTTTTCTAGGGTCAGGAAATTCAGACACTATGGTCCTTAATTCCATTCGGGAAAATGGGGTGTACATGGCAATGTTCCTAATGGGAGTGGCTCCTGATGTGTCTGTTTTCCCATTTGGCACTGCTATTACTCTGACAGGTGTAATTCTAACAACCTCATTCTGTGTAGATTCTACAGGCTGTGGTGAAATAGTCTCAGCATAATGCATGGTGCCGTACTTACCAGTTGATACGACCTCACCTATCCCTCCGCTAGGGGCCTTTACTAATCTCGTGGGTGGAGCTGTGCCTACTGTGGTCTCTGCTATGGTGGCTGCGAGAGAGAGCGCTGAAATCATTGCCGATTCGTCCTCTTGATCACACTCCTGAGGAAAGTTCAAAACAGGGTACAACTTGCACGGGTTAATACTTGCATGGGTTAATGGGTTAACATTATCATTAACATTTACACAGTTACTAAGTGATTTTGCGTTACACCTTAGTGCGTCTTTCTCCGCAATCAACTTCTCTCCTGATATATATGGTGGCGGTGGGGCCGTGGCAATCGGTTTTCTGTTAGAGCCAGATCCCGCCGCCTGAGCCAAACCTCTCTGTATCTCACCTTCCTGATGCCACAACTGTAAACAATCATAATGTTGAATTCGTCTCTTTGTTGATTTTATGAGACATATCCTCCTCCTTAAATTTTGTAACACTTCTGAGCTGAAGCTACCTACTCTTGGGAATTTCTCCCCGTCATGTACAGTCATTCTCTCCCATTCATCACATAAAGCTTCTGTGTGACTTCCATATTTCTCACACATTATATACCTGGCCGACCCAATTGGTCGGACCACTGAATCAACCCGTACCGAGGTTGATCGCCCCCTACCTGAACAAGTGGCCCCCATAGTTCGGAAGTGTTGCTTTATTTAGCCAACCCTTACGCAAAACCAAATGTCCACAATAGGCTGACGGTGGCGGTTTACCGAGTACCCCACTCACTCGCCCACGCCGACCAATACGACCTGATCACACCGATATGGTGCTGGCGTACTCGACCTAGGGCCCCTGCGACCTGAACCCCTATTTACTGGAACCTACGAGGGTTATCCGAAGAACACTTACTCTTTCCAGTAACTATTGGTTGCTGGATAATTCCTGAGTGAGCAGCAAACTTCCCTTAAAATAAAAAAAATTACACAAATCACGTTAGAGTGTACAAATAGCGTTTGTGACCCCTTTACTCTAATGGTATTAGGTCAGATTACTAACTAATGTACACAATTACGTGCGGTCCAATCGTTCAATACACAAACAACTAAGCTTATGTACGGAAAGACCAATGGAATTGAAACTTACGACTGCGAATTCCTTCAGCCAGAGCTTATATGGCCTATATGGGTGTTACACCAACCCTTTCTTGGTGTTGTGCCTGCGAACTGTATAGCGGACTTCCTTGTCGGCTGTACCTGGACCTCCTGGTCTGTTATGACCTCCTGGTCTTGTTACAGTATGACCTCCTGGTCTGCTACACTCTAATGCTCAAAATTGTATATTTAACCAGGGATGCCTCCCTAGCCACCGTGCACGTCACTTACACGCATGTACCTCACGAGTACTCGACTTTTCTTGTGGTTCAACCTTTAAAATTGTAAAAACACTCACTCATCACATGTACACTTTTGTTTCTATTTCTATTTCTGCGCAGAAATTTTTCTTTAGATCAGGTGTGTTACCAATTAGGAGCAGGATCTGTTAATTAAAATTTCGGACACCCAAAAATAGACTTGCGTTATTTACCGCCTGTTGCGCTATTTACCGCTTTGCGTTATTTATCGCGTTGCGTTAAAAATCAACTTATCGTGACTTGAGCTACGTGGGCGTAACCGGACGCTCCGTTGCGTAATGTACGCTGCGTGCGTCGGCCTTTGGATTGCGTATGCAAGTCTTTGTTAGAGACACGTGTACGCAAAGCAAAGATCCACCGTAACACAATTTATACTTTTATCAATGTAGATGATCCCTGATCATCTACCACACACCACACTGATTTCGCCCTATCTCCCAGGCAAAAACTGTGTGTTTGTCTATCTTTTAACTATATTACCTTTATTCTTAAACTATGAAATAACGGCAAGTCTCTTTTAGCACTTTTTATCAACTATAAAACTGGCAGACAGGAGAGTGATATACGAAAATGAAAAAGAAATGTAGCTATATATATATGTGCGTGCGTGTGTACGCAAGACAGAAAAATAGTTTTAAAAGACACTAGCGTTTTGTTCTTACCTCCGGTTCCCGGATTCCTTCAGCACTCTTTACCTAAGCGAAGCAGACGCTTATCCCGTCAGCACTACGAGGGATCAACCTCCCGCCCTTTGCTGAGGGATAATGTCTGCTGATCTACCTAGTGCAGATATGTGAAGGACGGGCGAGCCGCCAATTGATAAAGCTGAATATTTATCGTATATAAAACACTTTAAGAGGTCTAAGAACACTGTACGCTATCTACGTAAGAAGTACCGTAAGGGTACGCAAGTTGCGTAGCGATCGCTCAACCGTAGTCGAGACGCTCAAGCGTCACGTTCGCTTACGGCCTAGTGATCACAGGCAGGCACGCTATTGGCTGCCGACTAACGTAATGATTCGCTGTAGCGTAGCGGACGCTCGAGACCACGAGGAGATCACCAGCAATGCCCCCTCACCTGCTGCCCCTGACATTCTCCTAATGCCCCCTCACCTGCTACCCCTGACATTCTCCTAATGCCCCCTCACCTGCTGCCCCTGACATTCTCCTAATGCCCCCTCACCTGCTGCCCCTGACATTCTCCTAATGCCCCCTCACCTGCTGCCCCTGACATTCTCCTAATGCCCCCTCACCTGCTGCCCCTGACATTCTCCTAATGCCCCCTCACCTGCTGCCCCTGACATTCTCCTAATGCCCCCTCACCTGCTGCCCCTGACATTCTCCTAAAGCCCCCTGCTCGTACCCTTCCACCCCCTGCCTGTACCCTGTCACCCAGTGACCGATGGCAGCATGGGGTAGGGGTGCGTGACCGGTGGCTGCATTGGGGAGGGGTGCGTGACCGGTGGCTGCATGGGGCAGGGGTGTGTGTGACCGGTGGCTTCATGGGGGAGGGGTGCGTGAATGGTAGCAGTATTGGGGGTAGGATGTGTGACTGATAGGTGCACACATCACAGGTTGTGGTGGGATAAGTGTGCACAGCAGAAGTGAGGGTAGGATGCGCACACGTCACAGTTGGGTTGTGGTGGGAGAAGTGTGCGCAGCAGAAGTGAGGGTAGAACGCTCCGCACACATGGGGTTGGGTGTACCTGTGTATCAGTGACTTGCGGGGAGACAGAGCTTTTCCTGTCATACTAACGTATACACCACAGTTTTCACTATATACAGTATATGTAAAATACAAAGAACATATAAATATCATCTTTGTATTATTCTAATCATTTCTGTAGTCAGAAGTAAAAATTCTATGGTAGGGGAGGCAGTGCTCCCCCCCTCCCCATCATGTCCACCTACCTTACCCGCAATCACCAAATTTATACTCCTCCTCCTGTGTATAATGCCCAGATGTGTATAAACTGCTACACCTGTGTATAATGTTCACATGTATATACCGCTGCACCTGTGTATAATGCCAACATGTGTATACCGCTGCCCCTGTGTGTAATGCCCACGTGTGTATACCAATGCCCCTGTGTGTAATGCCCACGTGTGTATACCGCTGCCCCTGTGTGTAATGGCCACGTGTGTATACCGCTGCCCCTGTGTGTAATGGCCACGTGTGTATACCGCTGCCCCTGTGTGTAATGGCCACGTGTGTATACCGCTGCCCCTGTGTGTAATGGCCACGTGTGTATACCGCTGTACCTGTCTGTAATCCTTGGGCTCATATATTGTGTGTAAATCTGGCTCTGGTACTAGCCAGTGCCTCTTGAGAAATGTACCTCACCGCACGTCCCTGGTGTGCATGTCTAGTAGGTAAATTGAGTAGAATGGAGGTAACCATAATGCAGAGGTAAGTGTGCCCATTATAGGACAGGTGCACTGTATGTTTGTGTTGGGATGAGCGTGTCTATTGGCACGATAGTAATACAGGGACATAACTGGGGAGGTGAGGGGATCTGGAAGTGTCACAGTGACATCACATATCTATAGTAATAATACAGGGACATGACTGGGGAGGTGAGTAGGTCTGGGAGCGTCACAGTGACATCACATATCCATTGTGATCATACAGGGACATGACTGGGGAGGTGAGGGGATCTGGGAGTGTCACAGTGACATCACTTATATCCATTGTAATCATACTGGGACATGACTGGGGAGGTGAGGGGATCTGGGAGTATTTACAGTGATGTCTCCCCCATTTCGCAGGGTTACACAGTAGTGAAGAAGACATCTGGTGAGGGTGAGACACCGAGCAGCCATCCCCGTGTGTCAGGAAGAAGAAGGACTCAGAGCCTCATCCCGGTGCCTCCACCTCACTCACTGACACATGAGACACATTGACAAGAAGATCCTGGAACTCACCAACAAGATCATTCAGCTGCTGACTGGAGAGGTGACTGCTGGGAATGGGGCATTATACAGTAACACCGGGGGATGTGTCTGGGTGATGACTGGAGAGGTGACTGCTGGGAATGGGGCATTATACAGTAACACCAAGGGATGTGTCTGGGTGATGACTGGAGAGGTGACTGCTGGGAATGGGACATTATACAGTAACACCAGGGGATGTGTACGGGTGATGACTGGAGAGGTGACTGCTGGGAATTGGGCATTATACAGTAACACCAGGGTACGTGTCCGGGTGATGACTGGAGAGGTGACTGCTGGGAATGGGGCATTATACAGTAACACCAGGGGATGTGTCTGGGTGATGAATCACTGTGTGTGTGTCAGGTTCCTATAAGGTGTCAGGATGTCGCTGTCTATGTCTCCATTCAGGAGGGGGAGTATATAGAGGAACACAGGGGTCTGTACAAGGACGTGATGATGGAGAATCACCGGCCCCTCACATCACTGGGTAAGAGGAGACTGTCATGTAATGTACAGGGGAGAGCAGGTATGGGGGCCCCTATATACACACATCATCTGATAATCACATATATACACTGTACTCAGTCACTGTGTGTCTCCTACAGATGGGCCCAGTAACAGAGATACCCCAGAGAGATGTCCCCGTCCTCTGTATTCCCAGGATTGTACAGAGGAGAATCACAGGATCCCACAGGAGGATCAGGTAGGTGGGATTTAGGGTCTCCCCAATATACCAAAGTGACTGTCACTATATGGTCTGTAGAGGAGCTGTGTGTGTCTTATACACTGATATTATACTGTTTCACCTCGGTCTAATCTGACTGTATGCAAATGTCATTATAGTGTTTGTTTGTTTGTTTTTTAATGTCATTATAGTGTGTGTTTGTTTTTTAGGCACAACGTCTGTCTGATATTAAAACAGAAGATATAGAGGGAGAAGAAGAGACGTATGTGACTGATATAAAGACAGAAGATATAGAGGGAGAAGAAGAGACGCATGTGACTGATATAAAGACAGAAGATACAGAGGGTGAAGAAGAGACGTATGTGACTGATATAAAGGCAGAAGATATAGAGGGAGAAGAAGACACGTATGTGAGGGGTGATCAGCAGTGTAAGGAGGAGGAGATCCCTACAGATATCAGCATAGGTTAGTAATAAACACTTATTACAGAAGTAACATATTCTCATTGCTCAGTCACTACAGCAATCTCTTATCCTACACCCTCCTCCGCCATCAGCCTTGTTCTCAGTTGGGTGTTTCTAACACAAGGCTATCCATGACAAATATCACATGTAGAGAGTTTTCTCATACGTCCTAGAGGATGTTGGGAACGCTTCGAGAACCATGGGGTATAGACTGGATCCGCAGGAGACATGGGCACTTTAAGACTTTTAAAAGGGTTGTGAACTGGTCCTCCCTCTATATCGCTCCTCCAGACTCCAGTTTAGAATCTGTGCCCAGTGAGACTGGATGCACACTGAGGAGCTCTCCAGAGTTTCTCAGAAAAAGACTTGTTAGGTTTATTATTTTCAGGGAGAACTGCTGGCAACAGTCTCCCTGCATTATGGGACTTAGGGGAGAGAAGCAGGACCTACTTCTGTGAGTTTCAAGGCTCTGCTTCTTAGGCTACAGGACACCATTAGCTCCTGAGGGTCTGATCGCTAGGTACGCCTAGATGCTCGTTCCCGGAGCCCGCTGTCACCCCCTTGCAGAGCCAGAAGTCAGAAGACAGGCGAGTAGAAGATGATCAGAAGACTTCAGTGACTGCTTTGAGGTACCGCACAGTGGCCGCGCTGCGCGCCATGCTCCCACACACAGCGGCACTACAGGGTGCAGGGCGTGGGGGGGGGGCACCGTGGGCAGCATGTAAGCCCTCGATATGACTGGCATAAGTGGTTTTCAGGTGCCTAGGCACTGATCCGGTCCCCCGCCAGTATAAAAATGTAAAAAGATAGCGGGGCTGAAGCGCGCCATGGAGGGGGCGTGGCTTAGACCTCCCAGCTCTCACCAGCGCCATTTTCTCTCCACAGAACTGCAGGGATGCTGGTCTTCCTCTCCACTGCTGTACAAGTAACGGTGCAAAACAGGGGGGGGGGCACAGTTATTTTGGTGTTCTTTAATATAATATAAAAGCGCTACCAGGTCTGGGGCTTTATATAAAGGTATTCAGAACCGGGCTAGGCACTGGGGTGTGAGCTGGCAAACTCCCTGTGTTTCTCTGACAGGCTTTACTGTGGGTCTGTCCCCTATATGCCCAGTGTGTTTGTGGGTGTCGGTGCACGTGTGTCGGCATGTCTGAGGCAGAGTGCTGTTCCCAGGAGGAGACTGGATTAGGGAAAGTAACGGCTGTGGGAGTGACCCTGTCGGCACCACCGACTCCTGATTGGGTAAATGTTTTGAGTGCTTTGAATGCGAATGTGGCTCTCAGAACCAGGCATGGAAAAAATCCGTAGAGGATGTGTTGTCCCAGGTTCAGACTCTCTGGGGTTCACAAAAGCGTTCATTTACCCAGAGAGCAGAGACAGATACCGACACGGACTCTGACTCCAGTGTCGACTATAGTGATGCCAGACGAAATCCAAAACTGACCAAGAGCATTCAGTACATGATTGTGGCGATAAAAGACTTGTTACATATCACGGAGGACCCTGCTGTTCCTGATACAAGGGTCTGTATGTATAAAGGAAAGAGACCTGAGGTAACGTTTTCTCCCTCTCATGAACTGAACACGCTTTGTGAAAAGGTTTGGGAAAATCCTGACAAGAAGTTTCAAATTTCCAAGAGAATTCCGGCGGCATATCCATTCCCCTCGGGGGATAGGGAAAAGTGGGAGTCACTCCCCACTGTGGACAAAGCTCTGTCACGGCTGTCCAAAAAGGTGGCGCTGCCGTCCCCCGAAACGGCATCCCTAAAGGATCCTGCGGATCGTAAGCAGGAAAATACATTCAAATCCATTTATGTCACTTTGGGTACGCTGCTCAGACCTGCTGTGGCATCGGCATGGGTGAGTAGCACTATTGAAAAATGGGCAGATAACTTGTCATCTGATATAGATACCCTGGATACGGATAGCGTTCTTTTGACACTGGGTCATATCAGGGACGCTGCAGCCTACCCAAAGGAAACTGCGAGGGATATTGGCCTCTTAGGATCGAGGGCCAATGCCATGGCAGTCTCAGCCAGGAGAGCATTGTGGATTCATCAATGGAATGCTGATGCTGACTCTAAGAAGGCTATGGAGTCTCTGCCGTATAAAGGTGGTGTCTTGTTTGGAGACGGTGACACTGACCTGGTATCTACGGCTACCGCGGGTAAGTTGTAATTTTTACCTTATGTTCCTGCGCAACAAAAGAAAACGAACCACTATCAGATGCAGTCCTTTCGTGCCAGTAAGTACAAAATAGGAGGAGGGACTTCCTTCCTTCAAGGGGAAGAGGAATGGGAAAAAGGTCACCGGCTGCGGCAAGTTCCCAAGAGCAGACTTCCTCCCCGGCTTCTGCCAAATCCACCGCATGACGCTGGGGCTCCTCTGGAGGACTCAGCACCGGTGGGGGCACATCTCAAACTCTTAAGTCAGTTCTGGACTCGTTCGGCCCTAGACCCATGGGTTTTGGAAACACTGTCCCAGCTAGAGTTTCAAGACGTTCCCCCTCACCAATTTTTCAAATCGGCCTTACCAGCTTCTCTTCAGGACAGGGAGGTGGTATGCAATGCAATACAAAAATTGTGTCTAAATAAGGTCATTGTCAGGGTTCCCCTGTCGCAACAGGGAGAAGGCTTTTATTCCAGCCTGTTTGTGATCCTGAAGCCAGACAGCTCAGTCAGGCCTATCCTGAACCTCAAATCCCTCGATTTCTACTTAAGGAAATTCAAGAAGGAATCTCTCCGGGCAGTGATCTCCAGTCTGGAGGAGGTGGAGTTTATGGTATCGGTAGATATAAAGGATGCCTACTTGCGTGTTCCTATTTATCCTCCACTTCAGGCTTATCTGAGGTTTGGAATGCAGGATTGCCATTATCAGTTTCAGACGTTGCCGTTTGGTCTGTCCACGGCTCCTAGAATTCTCACCAAAGTAATGGCGGAAATTATGGTGCTCCTGCGCAAGCAGGGAGTCACAATTATCCCGTACTTGGACGATCTCCTGATAAAGGCGAGATCCAAGGAGCAATTACTGCAGAACATGATGCTCTCCCTGACCATTCTGCAACAACATGGTTGGCTCCTAAACTTGCCAAAGTCACAGTTGGTTCTGACAACACAGCTGTCATTCCTGGGTATGATTCTGGACACACAATTGCAGAGAGTCTTTCTTCCAGTGGAAAAGGGTCTGGAAATTCAGAACATGGTCAAACAGATTCTGAAACAGGCAGGAGTGTCAATTCATCAATGCACTCGGTTGCTGGGGAAGATGGTGGCGGCCTACGAGGCCATTCAGTTTGGCAGATTCCATTCCAGAGTGTTTCAGTGGGATCTGTTGGACAAGTGGTCCGGAACTCACCTACACATGCACCGGAAAATAATCTTGTCCTCCAGGACCAGAATCTCCCTTCTGTGGTGGCTGCACAGCTCTCATCTCCTAGAGGGTCGCAGGTTCGGGATTCAGGATTGGATCCTGGTGACCACAGATGCAAGTCTCCGAGGTTGGGGAGCAGTCATATGGGGAAAATTTCCAGGGAAAATGGTCAAGCCAGGAAGCTTGTCTGCACATAAACATTCTGGAATTAAGGGCCATCTACAACGGCCTTCTGCAAGCGGAACATCTTCTGCGCGGTCTGCCCGTCTTGATTCAGTCAGACAACATAACAGCAGTGGCGCATATAAACCTCCAGGGCGGAACAAAGAGCAGAACGGAAGGGCAGAGGCCATAAAAGTTCTCCGCTGGGCGGAAAGACATGCAAGCGCTCTGTTAGCGGTTTTCATTCCAGGGGTGGACAACTGGGAAGCAGACTTCCTCAGCAGACACAATCTCCATCCAGGAGAGTGGGGTCTTCATCAAGAGGTCTTTGCAGAAGTGACAAGTCGTTGGGGAATTCCTCAAATCGACATGATGGTGTCTCACCTCAACAAGAAGCTTCAGAGATATTGTTTCAGGTCGACGGACCCTCAAGCAATAGCGGTGGACACCGTGGGTGTTTCAGTCGGTCTATGTGTTCCTTCCACTTCCACTCATTCCAAAGTGTTAAAGATCATAAGAAGAGCAAGGGTTCATGCAATACTCATTGTTCCAGACTGGCCAAGGAGGGCCTGGTATCCGGATCTTCAGGAATTACACATAGGAGATCTCTGGCCTCTTCCTCTACGAGAGGACCTGTTACAGCAAGGGCCGTGCTTGTATCAAGATTTACCACAGCTGCGTTTGATGGCATGGTAGTTGAACGCCAAATCCTAGCCCGAAAGGGTATTCCCAGTGAAGTCATTCCCACACTTCTTCAGGCTAGAAAAGAAGTGACTGCGAAACATTATCACCGTATTTGGAGAAAATGTGCGTCTTGGTGTGAATCCAAGAAGGCACCTATAGAGGAATTCCAGCTGGGGCGTTTTCTCCATTTTCTGCAAGCAGGTGTGGATGCGGGCCTAAAGTTAGGCTTCATTAAAGTACAAATTTTGGCCTTATCAGCTTTGCCGAACCTTTGCTAAGTTTTACAAGTTTGATACCCTGGCTGATGAGGACCTTTTATTTGGTCAATCGGTGCTGCAGAGTCATCCGCACTCTCCTGCCCGTTCTAGAGCTTTGGTATAAACCCCATGGTTCTTGAAGCATCCCCAGCATCCTCTAGGACGTATGAAAAAATAGGATTTTAATACCTACCGGTAAATCCTTTTCTCTTAGTCTGTAGAGGATGCTGGGTGCCCGTGCCAGTGCGTACTGTGCTGCAGTTATTGGTTATGGTTACTCTCATGTTGAGTTAAGTACAGTCAGTCTGTGGCTGAGGTTGGTCATGCTGTTGCATGCGTTGTTGTTGACTGCCATGTTGTACGGCGTGTTTGAGGTGTCAGCTGGTGTGTATCTCACCTTAGTTTATAATTAAATAAATCCTTTTCATCGAATTGTCCATCTCCCTGTGCACTTCCTATAACGAGTCTGGAGGAGGGGCATAGAGGGAGGAGCCAGTTAACACCCCTTTTAAAGTCTTTAAGTGCCCATGTCTCCTGCGGATCCCGTCTATACCCCATGGTTCTTGAAGCATCCTCTACGGACTAAGAGAAAAGGATTTACTAGTAGGTATTAAAATCCCATTTTTGCACATGCTTACTATGGGTGAGACGCATGCTTACTATGGGTGAGACGCATGCTTACTATGGGTGAGACGCATGCTTACTATGGGTGAGACGCATGCTTACTATGGGTGAGACGCATGCTTACTATGGGTGAGACGCATGCTTACTATGGGTGAGACGCATGCTTACTATGGGTGAGACACATGCGCATGGATATTGGGAATGGTTTCCGCAAGCTTTGAGACAGCAGTGTTTTCCCTCTTCATCCTCCACGTCCGGCATTGCAATTAGAATTTACAAAGGGAACTCTCTCCATGCTCCTTACATCCCTGCCGCTCTAGTCCATATACTGATGGTTCCATCAGAAGCAGGATACATATGGTAATAATATAACCCTCCAAGCACTGGGACTAATGCTGAGAACTCAGTCCTTTTACTATAAATCACTTTTCCAAGGAGCGTAATCTGCATCAGCAGGCCCGTGTCCAGGAACCTGGCAGTGGTAGGCAACGGTTGAGGACCTCCGTCTGCAGTTACCAACAGCACAGAAGTTGTCTGCAGGGGGTATCTGCAGATGTTCTTATGCTATCCCCTCAACAGCCCCTACCCCATCCTTTGGGCCTTACATCACTGTTGCCCCCTCAGTGTATTATTGCTGGATGTCACCTGGGGGATCCTCCATCTTCCCCAGATCGCTCACCTCTCCCAGCCTGACCGGCTGAGGGCCTGGCTGAATGCTATTCTTACTCTTGCTGGCATCTCCTTCATGACCCCAGGCGCATTATCCCTGTCTCTCCTCTGTGCTATGCTGGCTGGACTTGAGTCTTCTACATCACAGAGAAGACTGGGCTGCAAGTGTCTCCTAACATCCACTGTATCAGCATTTGCTTGGATGTCTCCTAGTGCTGACATAGTTACAGTCCACAAAGCTTTTATGGGGCTTACAGTAGCGCAACATATCCCCATCTAGTTCCTGCTCTGATCTTGGGTTATCAGCCTCTGATACACGTGTCCTTTCTAAACCACAAGGTACAGACCAGCTCTCAGATTTCAGCTCCTCACTCTCTAAATTGCTAAGTGGGAACAATAATTCATAATTGTCTTGTCAGCTGAATATGCTGGTCAGCCTGGGGCATGATGCCACCCTCGACTGGTGGTCAGAAAGTAGGACAATAATACCCCATCCATGGTTATCTCCTCTTGGACACAGTCCTCATAGATCTCCTGCCAGCTGGTTCATAGGTTTCCATCTTCTATATCAGCAAATGGGAAGGTGTAGTTGTGCAATACCCACTGCTTGTCACCAAATGGGAAGGTCCTAGGTCTATGTATGAGCCAAACTGGCACCCTGGTTCCTTCTCCAAGTCCTACAGATCACACAGGACACACAAGAGCAAAGATACAAATGATACCTCTATTTTACACACACTGGATATACATGTAACATCAGTAAATACAATCTATATACACTACATACAGAATGGACAGCAGTATTAACCACACTCTGAGAAACTTACCATGTCCAAACCACTTTGGCCTGAGGAGTCCCCTGGACAGGAACCAAGACGCCACAGTTCCAGTATCTCAGGTTTCAGGAAGTGATCTGAGATAACATATAAAGTCCTCGGTTTGCCGTTATAAAACCTCTGCTTTTACCTAATGGGTGACACCCTTGAGGCCTAGCTTTGGGTGATATGAATGAAGGGACTGGCTACAGAACAGTCTGTTTTCCCCACTTACCCCTGCGGATTTTGGTGCCTGGCTGTCTGACAAAGACAAGGTTACAATAAAGCCCACTCCATCACATTGACAGGGGGATTTGCATCTCGGGGCAATAAAACTGGTCGCTATTAACCCCTTGCAGTCATTTGTGATGTCAGAGCCTCTTCAGCTGTTCATGGCCTCCAGTGAGAGAGGGGGCAGTGTGCGGTGTCGGCCTTGGGACTTCCTGTAGGTCACACAGCAACACTGCCAAAGAGACACAGGATAGCTTACCTGGCTGGGCAGTCGCCATGGTGACCAAGACATTACACCCTATAATACAATAATCAATATCTTCATGTATAAACAGGTCATACACATTCTGTAAGGAACAAATCCGCCTTAGAGTCCTCATTCCCTGATAGGCACACCCATATAACAAGAGGGACGATTTCCCACACCGAATACCTATATTTAATGACAGGCCTGGATGTCACCAACTGTTATCTGCCCATGCGTGTGCAATGCATCATGGGAGGTAGCTAGATTCAGGGGACCATGCCGTAGATAGAACCCAAAACGGCTGCGTAGTTCCCAGTTTCTAAAACAGTAATGGGAACTGTGTGTGACATCTGGATACCTTTAAGGTTAATTGGATAGGGAGTTTTTGCAATGAACTGAATCCCCCCATAAAGTGTTTATACATACAGTGTGATGTTACATTGAGATTACCGCTGGAGGAAACTCTGCCACAATATAATTGAATGTAATTTAGCCCGTCCTCGTATGGGTGTAATATATAAATATATTCTTACTGAACAGGATTACCAGCACTGAATCAGTTATCACCCAATATAATATATATGCCGATTGTGTAACAACAAATACACTTGTTTCTTTATTACTTTATTCACCTTTATACATTTACCTTTGTGTTTAATATATCACTGATTTAATTTACATACTTTACTGTACTTAATAAAGGTTATATATTATTTATTAGTGCACAAACAGGACAGCACTGTCTCTTCTTTGCTGTTTTATTATTGCAAAGCCCATGTCACCTCTAGTAATCCCACATGAGCGTCCATGTCACCTCTAGTAATCACACATGAGCGTCCATGTCACCTCTAGTAATCCCACATGAGTGCCCATGTCACCTCTAGTAATCCCACATGAGTGCCCATGTCACCTCTAGTAATCCCACATGAGTGTCCATGTCACCTCTAGTAATCCCACATGAGCGTCGGTGTCACCTCTAGTAATCCCACATGAGCGTCCATGTCACCTCTAGTAATCCCACATTAGTGTCCATGTCACCTCTAGTAATCCCACATGAGTGCCCATGTCACCTCTAGTAATCCCACATGAGCGTCCATGTCACCTCTAGTAATCCCACATGAGCGTCCATGTCACCACTAGTAATCCCACATGAGCGTCCATGTCACCTCTAGTAATCCCACATCAGCGTCCATGTCCTCTAGTAATCCCACATGAGCGTCCACGTCACCTCTAGTAATCCCACATGAGCGTCCATGTCACCTCTAGTAATCCCACATGAGCGTCCATGTCACCTCTTGTAATCCCACATGAGCGTCCATGTCACCACTAGTAATCCCACATGAGCGTCCATGTCACTTCTAGTAATCCCACATCAGCGTCCATGTCACCTCTAGTAATCCCACATGAGCGTCCACGTCACCTCTAGTAATCCCACATGAGCGTCCATGTCACCTCAAGTAATCCCACATGAGTGCCCATGTCACCTCTAGTAATCCCACATTAGTGTCCATGTCACCTCTAGTAATCCCACATGATGAATCTCCAGTATAAGCATCCTATTACAGGTAAAAAAAATGTCAGTTATAGAATTATATATTGTATCCTGTAACACCCTCGGTCTTGTCTACTCATTTTATATTTTAATGTATTTTATTTCCAGCAGATGGACACACAAACAGGAATATCACAGAAGGACATCTAATGTTATCCCCGGATTGTGACATAAAAGATAATGATAGTAGACCTGATTCTCCAGGAGATAACCCCATTACCCCAATTATACATCCAGCTCTATCAGCTGGTCCCCCTGATCCTGGGAAATGTTCTCCTGATCACTCTGATATTGGAGCATCTGTTACAGCTCTGAGAGTAGATACAGTGTTTCCCTGTTCTATAGATGCCAAATGTTTTACACAGAATACAAAGCTTATTACCCATCAGCCAGCTAAGGCAAGTGAGAGGCCATTTCCATGTTCTGAGTGTGGGAAATTTTTTACACACAAATCAGCTCTTGTTACACATCAGAGAAGTCACACAGGTGAAAAGCCATATTCCTGTTCTGAGTGTAGGAAATGTTTTCCACGGAAATCAGAACTTGTTACACATCAGAGAAGTCACACAGGTGAGAAGCCATATTCCTGTTCTGAGTGTGGGAAATGTTTTGCACAGACATCAGCTTTTGTTACACATCAGAGAAGTCACACAGGTGAGAAGCCATATACCTGTGCTGAGTGTAGGAAATGTTTTCCACGGAAATCAGATCTTGTTACACATCAGAGAAGTCACACAGGTGAGAAGCCGTACTTCTGTTCTGAGTGTGGGAAATGTTTTGCATGGAAATCAAATCTTGTTACACATCAGAGGAGTCACACAGGTGAGAAGCCATATTCCTGTTCTCAGTGTGGGAAATGTTTTGCATCGAAATCATATCTTGTTACACATCAGAAAAGTCACACAGGTGAGAAGCCATATTCCTGTTTTGAGTGTGGGAAATGTTTTGCATATAAATCAAATCTTGTTACACATCAGAGGAGTCACACAGGTGAGAAGCTATTTTCCTGTTCTGAGTGTGGGAAATGCTTTACATATAAATCATATCTTGTTACACATCAGAGAAGTCACACAGGTGAGAAGCCATATTCCTGTACTGAGTGTGGGAAATGTTTTGCATTGAAATCAATTCTTGTTACACATCAGAGAAGTCACACAGGTGAGAAGCCATATTCCTGTACTGAGTGTGGGAAATGTTTTGCATTGAAATCAATTCTTGTTACACATCAGAAAAGTCACACAGGTGAGAAGCCATATTCCTGTTCTCAGTGTGGGAATTATTTTGCACATAAATCAAATCTTGTTACACATCTGAGAAGTCACACAGGTGAAAAGCCGTATTCCTGTTCTGAGTGTCGGAAATGTTTTGCACGGAAATCAGATCTTGTTACACATCAGAGAAGTCACTCAGGTGAGAAGCCATATTCCTGTTCTGAGTGTCGGAAATGTTTTGTACGGAAATCAGATCTTGTTACACATCAGAGAAGTCACTCAGGTGAGAAGCCATATACCTGTGCTGAGTGTGGGAAATGTTTTCCACGGAAATCAGATCTTGCTACACATCAGAAGTCACACAGGTGAGATGCCATTTTCCTGTTCTGAGTGTGGGAAATGTTTTACACAGAAATCAGATCTTGTTACACATCAGAGAAGTCACACAGGTGAGAAGCCGTACTTCTGTTCTGAGTGTGGGAAATGTTTTGCATGGAAATCAGTTCTTGTCAAACATCAGCGATTTCACAGGTGAGAAGCCATTTTCATGCTGAGAGATAAATAAATCCGCTCTTGTTAAACATATTAGACATTACCCAACTACGGAACCATTTAAAATAAGATATTACTCACCGGTAAATCTATTTCTCGTAGTCCGTAGTGGATGCTGGGACTCTGTAAGGACCATGGGAAATAGCGGCTCCGCAGGAGACTGGGCACAACTAAAGAAAGCTTTAGGACTACCTGGTGTGCACTGGCTCCTCCCCCTATGACCCTCCTCCAGACTTCAGGATACTGTGCCCGGAAGAGCTGACACAATAAGGAAGGATTTTGATTCCCGGGTAATACTCATACCAGCCACACCAATCACACCGTATAACTCGTGATACAATATCCAATTAACAGTATAAAAAATTAACTGAGCCTCTCAACAGATGTCTCAACAATAACCCTTTAGTTTAACAATAACCATATACAAGCATTGCAGACAATCCGCACTTGGGATGGGCGCCCAGCATCCACTACGGACTACGAGAAATAGATTTACTGGTGAGTAAAATCTTATTTTCTCTGACGTCCTAAGTGGATGCTGGGACTCCGTAAGGACCATGGGGATTATACCAAAGCTCCCAAACAGGCGGGAGAGTGCGGATGACTCTGCAGCACAGAATGAGCAAACTGAAGGTCCTCCTCAGCCAGGGTATCAAATTTGTAGAATTTTGCAAAAGTGTTAGACCCTGATCAAGTAGCCGCTCGGCAAAGTTGTAAAGCCGAGACACCTCGGACAGCCGCCCAAGAAGAGCCCACCTTCCTTGTGGAATGGGCTTTTACAGATTTAGGATGTGGCAGTCCAGCCGCAGAATGCGTAAGCTGAATTGTGCTACAGATCCAGCGAGCAATTGTCTGCTTCGAAGCAGGAGCACCTATCTTGTTGGGTGCATACAGGATAAATAGTGAGTCAGTTTTCCTGACTCCAGCCATCCTGGAAACATATTTTCAAGACCCTGACTACGTCCAGTAACTTGGAATCCTCCAAGTCCCTAGTAGCCGCAGGCACCACAATAGGTTGGTTCAAGTGAAAAGCTGATACCACCTTAGGGAGAAACTGGGGACGAGTCCTCAATTCTGCCCTATCCATATGGAAAATCAGATAAGGGCTTTTACATGACAAAGCCGTCAATTCGGAGACACGCCTGGCCGAAGCCAAGGCCAACAGCATGACCACTTTCCACGTGAGATATTTAAAATCCACGGTTTTAAGTGGCTCAAACCAATGTGACTTTAGGAAATCCAATACCACGTTGAGATCCCAAGGTGCCACTGGAGGCACAAAAGGGGCCTGAATATGCAGCATTCCTTTAACAAATGTCTGAACTTCAGGCAGTGAAGCCAGTTCTTTATGGAAGAAAATCGACAGAGCCAAAATTTGGACCTTAATGGAACCCAATTTTAGGCCCATAGTCACTCCTGACTGTAGGAAGTGCAGAAAACGCCCCAGCTGAAATTCCTCCATTGGGGCCTTCCTGGCCTCACACCAGGCAACATATTTTCGCCATATGCGGTGATAATGGTTTGCGGTCACTTCTTTCCTAGCCTTAATCAGTGTAGGGATGACTTCCTCCGGAATACCCTTTTCCTTCAGGATCCGGCGTTCAACCGCCATGCCGTCAAACGCAGCCACGGTAAGTCTTGGAACAGACAGGGCCCCTGCTGCAGCAGGTCCTGTCTGAGCGACAGAGGCCATGGGTCCTCTGAGATCAGTTCTTGAAGTTCCGGGTACCAAGCTCTTCTTGGCCAATCCGGAACAATGAGTATAGTTCTTACTCTTTTTCTTATTATCCTCAGTACCTTGGGTATGAGAGGAAGAGGAGGGAACACATAAACCGACTGGTACACCCACGGTGTCACTAGAGCGTCCACAGCTATTGCCTGAGGGTCTCTCGACCTGGCGCAATATCTTTCTAGCCTTTTGTTTAGGCGGGACGCCATCATGTCCACCTGTGGCCGTTCCCAACGGTTTACAATCAGCTGTAAGACTTCTGGATGAAGTCCCCACTCTCCCGGGTGGAGGTCGTGCCTGCTGAGGAAGTCTGCTTCCCAGTTGTCCACTCCCGGAATGAACACTGCTCACAGTGCTAACACATGATTTTCCGCCCATCGGAGAATCCTTGTGGCTTCTGCCATTGCCATCCTGCTTCTCGTGCCACCCTGTCGGTTTACATGGGCGATCGCCGTGATGTCTGACTGAATCAGTACCGGCTGGTTTTGAAGCAGGGGTCTTGCTTGACTTAGGGCATTGTAAATGGCCCTTAGTTCCAGAATATTTATGTGTAGTGAAATCTCCTGGTTTGACCATAGTCCCTGGAAATTTCTTCCCTTTGTGACTGCCCCCCAGCCTCGAAGGCTGGCATCTGTGGTCACCAGGATCCAGTCCTGTATGCCGAACCTACAGCCCTCTTGAAGATGAGCCCTCTACAGCCACCACAGCAGAGACACCCTGGTCCTTGGAGACAGGGTTATCCGCCGATGCATCTGAAGTTGCGATCCGGACCACTTGTCCAACAGGTCCCACTGAAAAGTTCTTGCATGGAACCTGCCGAATGGAATTGCTTCGTAGAAAGCTACCATCTTTCCCAGGACTCGCGTGCAGGGATGCACCGACACTTGTCTTGGTTTCAGGAGGCCTCTGACTAGAGATGACAGCTCCTTGGCTTTCTCCTCCGAGAGAAACACTTTTTTCTGGTCTGTGTCCAGAACCATCCCCAGGAACAGTAGACATGTCGTAGGGACCAGCTGTGACTTTGGAATATTTAGAATCCAACCGTGCTGTTGTAGCACCTCCTGAGATAGTGCTACCCCGACCAACAACTGCTCCCTGGACCTCGCCTTTATCAGGAGATCGTCCAAGTACGGGATAATTAAAACTCATTTCGGCCATTACCTTGGTAAATACCCTCGGTGCCGTGGACAGACCGAACGGCAACGTCTGGAATTGGTAATGACAATCTACCACAAATCTGAGGTACTCCTGGTGAGGATGGTAAATGGGGACATGCAGGTAAGCATCCTTGATGTCCAGTGATACCATGTAATCCCCCTCGTCCAGGCTTGCAATAACCGCCCTGAGCGATTCCATCTTGAACTTGAATTTTTTTATATACGTGTTAAGGATTTCAAATTTAAAATGGGTCTCACCGAACCGTCCGGTTTTGGTACCACAAACATTGTGGAATAGTAACCCCGTCCTTGTTGAAGGAGGGGCACCTTGACTATCACCTGCTGGGAATACAGCTTGTGTATTGCCTCTAACACAGCCTCCCTGCCTGAGGGAGTTGTTGGCAAGGCAGATTTGAGGAAACGGTGGGGGGGGGATGTCTCGAATTCCAGCTTGTACCTCTGAGATACTACCTGAAGGATCCAGGGATCCACCTGTGAGCAAGCCCACTGATTGCTGAAGTTTTTGAGACGGGCCCCCACCGTACCTGGCTCCGCCTGTGGAGCCCCAGCGTCATGCGGTGGATTTAGAGGAAGCGGGGGAGGGCTTTTGCTCCTGGGAACTGGCTGTCTGCTGCAGCTTTTTTCTCTACCTCTACCTCTGGGCAGAAAGGACGCGCCTTTAACCCGCTTGCCCTTATGGGGTCGAAAAGGACTGTACCTGATAATACGGTGCTTTCTTTGGCTGTGAGGGAACATGGGGTAAAAATGCTGCCTCTGGGCAGAAAGGACGCGCCTTTAACCCGCTTGCCCTTATGGGGTCGAAAAGGACTGTACCTGATAATACGGTGCTTTCTTTGGCTGTGAGGGAACATGGGGTAAAAATGCTGACTTCCCAGCTGTCGCTGTGGAAACAAGGTCGAGAGATCATCCCCAAACAACTCCTCACCTTTATAAGGCAAAACTTCCATGTGCCTTCTAGAATCTGCATCACCTGTCCACTGCCGAGTCCATAACCCTCTCCTGGCAGAAATGGACATTGCACTTATTTTAGATGCCAGCCGGCAAATATCCCTCTGTGCATCTCTCATGTATAAGACTGCGTCTTTTATATGCTCTATGGTTAGCAATATAGTGTCCCTGTCTAAGGTATCAATATTTTCCGACAGGGAATCTGACCACGCAGCTGCAGCACTGCACATCCATGCTGAAACAATAGCTGGTCTCAGTATAATACCTGTGTGTGTGTGTGTATATATAGACTTCAGGATAGCCTCCTGTTTTCTATCAGCATGCTCCTTTACGGCGGCCGTATCCGGAGACGGTAGTGCCACCTTCTTTGACAAGCGTGTGAGCGCTTTATCCATCCTAGGGGATGTTTCCCAACGTGACCTATCCTCTGGCGGGAAAGGGTACGTCATCAGTAACGTCTTAGAAATTACCAGTTTCTTATCGGGAGAAGCCCATGATTCTTCACACACTTCATTTAATTCCTCAGATGGGGGAAACACCACTGGAAGTTTTTTTCTCCCGAAACATAATACCCTTTTTTGTGGTAGCTGGGTTAATATCAGAAATGTGCAACACATTTTTCATAGCCTCAATCATATAACGTGTGGCCCTATTGGAAGTTACATTAGTCTCATCGTCGTCGACACTGGAGTCTGTATCCGTGTCGACATCTGTGTCTGCCATCTGAGGTAGCGGGCGTTTTAGAGCCCCTGATGGCTTTTGAGACGCCTGGGCAGGCACGGGCTGAGAAGCTGGCTGTCCCATATTTGGTATGTCGTCAAACCTTTTATGTAAGGAGTTGACACTGTCACGTAATTCCTTCCACATGTCCATCCATTCAGGTGTCTGCCCCGCAGGGGGTGACATCACATTTATTGGCATCTGCTCCGCCTCCACATAAGCCTCCTCATCAAACATGTCGACACAGCTGTACCGACACACCGCACACACACAGGGAATGCTCTGACAGAGGACAGGACCCCACAAAGTCCTTTGGGGAGACAGAGGGAGAGTATGCCAGCACACACCAGACCGCTATATAACACAGGGATGAACACTATAACTGAGTGATTTTCCCTTATAGCTGCTTATATATCACTACTGCGCCTAGATTTAGTGCCCCCCCCCCCCTCTCTTTTTTACCCTTTTGTAGCTTGACACTGCTGGGGAGAGCCTGGGAGCGATCCTTCCAGCGAAGCCGTGAGGGGAAAATGGCGCCAGTGTGCTGAGGGAGATAGCCCCGCCCCTTTTTCGGCGGGCTTCTCCTGCTTTTTTCTGGAATTCTGGCGGGTATTTTTCACATATATAGCCTCTAGGACTATATATTGTGATTTTTTTGCCAGCCAAGGTGTTAATATTGCTGCTCAGGGCCCCCCCCCCCCAGCGCCCCGCACCCATCAGTGACTGGAGTGTGAGGTGTGCATGAGGAGCAATGGCGCACAGCTGCAGTGCTGTGCATTACCTTGTTGAAGACCGAAGTCTTTTACCGACGATTTTCAGAACCATCTTCTTGCTTCTGGCTCTGTAAGGGGGACGGCGGCGCGGCTCCGGGACCGGACGATCGAGGTCGGGCCCTGTGTTCGATCCCTCTGGAGCTAATGGTGTCCAGTAGCCTAATAAGCCCAAGCTAGCTGCAAGCAGGTAGGTTCGCTTCTTCTCCCCTTAGTCCCTCGTAGCAGTGAGTCTGTTGCCAGCAGATCTCACTGAAAATAAAAAAACTAAATTATACTTTCTTATCTAAGAGCTCAGGAGAGCCCCTAGTGTGCATCCAGCTCAGCCGGGCACAAGATTCTAACTGAGGTCTGGAGGAGGGTCATAGGGGGAGGAGCCAGTGCACACCAGGTAGTCCTAAAGCTTTCTTTAGTTGTGCCCAGTCTCCTGCGGAGCCGCTATTCCCCGTGGTCCTTACGGAGTCCCAGCATCCACTTAGGACGTCAGAGAAATCTTCTGGAGTATAATTATCACTGTCATGCAATGTTCCTCAAGGGTCAATCCTATCTCCTATGCTTTATAAAATATACATGCTACCACTGGGTTATATAATCAGACATCATGGCCTGGTCTACCACTGCTATGCAGCTGACCTGCTTTTTGCTCCATGTACTGAGAACTTAATACCAATCCTAAATGGTTGTCTAGCTGAGCGCCAGGGGTGGATGATGCCAGCCCAGCATTACATGGTCCAAGGTACTAGAAGCAGCTTCTGCCTCCTTACTGCCCTGCTTGCTTGCTTACTTCTACAGATGAAGGACTGTTACCAGCAGTACCAAGAATCTCCTGTCATTCATTTATGGGTTGAACTTTTAGCTTTGCAGCCCTGACCATGGAACTCACTGCCTTGCACAGTCCAAGAGACCTCCACTCTAGAGACCTTCACAAATAGACTGATGACTGCTACTCACGCTTTTCATTAATGTACCTCTATTTACTTCCTAAATAATACATCCCAAATGCTTAGGTCTTTTTTCTGCTGTTTATTTTGTATCTTGTGCTTTGTGTAAATGTGATGTCTAATACCAGTTTGCACAATCTGTATTGCTGCACGACAATATGGCGGCCATTGGAACGTGTTTTCACTTCTAGTTTGCCTAACTTGTTGCAGACACTCATCTTGATAAGGAGTGCTGAGTGTTTTCAGATACAAGATCCTGTCCATATATACCCTGTATATTATAATGTGCATTAGAGTCACCCGGGTTACATCTGCGGTGGTTTGTTGTATGTTACATCTATATGGTGCGGATACTCCCCTGTATGATTTCATAATAAAAGCTTTTGTTTGCATCTAATTATTGCTGTATAGCTTTTATTTCTCTTACGTCCTAGAGGATGCTAGGGGCTCCGTAAGTACCATGGGGTTTAGACGGGCTCCGCAGGAGATATGGGCACTATAAAGAACTTTTAGTATGGGTGTGCACTGGCTCCTCCCTCTATGCCCCTCCTCCAGACCTCAGTTAGATTCTGTGCCCAGAGGAGAAGATAGAAGCCGGGTGAGTATAAGAAAAAAGAAGACGTCTCAGGCGGCAGAAGACCTTCTGATCTTCACTGAGGTAAGCGTGCAGCGGTAACGCTGCGTGCCCTTGCTCCCGCATGTTACACACACGGCAGGCACTGATGGGTGCAGGGCGCCCTGGGCAGCAATATATACTTTTTTAGGCATATTAGTCACATATAGGCTGCAGAGTCAGTGAATATGTTTATCCACCGCCATTAATTGTAAATTTGAGCAGGACCGAAGCCCACCACTAGAGGGGGCGGAGCTTGGTCGCACAGCACTAACCAGCGCCATTTTCTCCACAGTGTGCTGAAGAGAAGCTGTCTCCCCGGACTCTCCCCTGCAGAACGGTGATACAGGGCTGAAAAAGAGGGGGAGGAGGGGGCACATTTTGGCGCAGTGAGTGTATTACACGATTGACATAATATAAAAGTGCTATATCTGGGAATTGTTTCCAGTGTCAGTTGGCGATGGGTGTGTGCTGGCATACTCTCTCTCTGTCTCTCCAAGGGGCCTTGTTGGTGACCTGTCCTCTTATAGGAAGATCCCTCTGTGTGTGTGAGAGAGAGTGTCGGTACGCGTGTGTCGACATGTCTGAAGCGGAAGGCTCATCCAAGGAGGAGGTGGAGCAGATGATTGTGGTGTCTCCGTCGGCAATGCCGACACATGTTTGGTATGATATGTGGAATATTTTAAATGCTAATGTGACCTTATTACATAAGAGAATGGACAAAGCTGAGTCCAAGGAAACAGCAGGGAGTCAATCCGCGGATGTGACTGGATCACAGGGCCCGTCAGGGTCTCAAAAGCGTCCCTTATCACAAATAGTAGACACATGGATCCTGACACGAGGGTGCGCATGTTTAAGGGGAAGAAACCTGTGGTAACGTTTCCTCCATCTCAGGAATTGAACAAATTATTTGAAAAAGCTTGGGAAACTCCAGACAAAAGGATCCTTATGGCGTATCCTTTCCCTGCAAAGGACAGGGTACGTTGGGAATCCTTGCCCAGGGCGGACAAGGCATTAACGCATCTGTCTAGGAAAGTGGCGCTACCATCTCCAGACACCGCGGCCCTTAAGGACCCTGCTGATCGTAGACAGGAGACTACCTTAAAATCTATTTATGCACATACAGGGGCTTTACTCAGGCCGGCAATAGCATCGGCATGGGTCTGTAGCGCTGTTGCAGCATGGACAGATATCTTGTTGACTGACATGGATACCCTGGACAAGGATACTGTTGTCCTGACTTTAGGCCACATTAAGGACGCAGTCTTGTATATGAGAGACGCTCAAAGAGACATGGGGCTGCTTGGTTCCAGGGCCAACGCCATGGCAATTTCGACAAGGCGAGCTCTGTGGACCCGCCAATGGTCGGGTGAAGCCAACTCAAAAAAGCATATGGAGGTTTTACCTTACAAGGGTGAGGTTTTGTTTGGGGATTGTCTAGTGGACCTGGTGTCCACAGCTACCGTGGGTAAATCTACATTTTTGCCTTTTGTTCCCCCACAGCACAAGAAAACCCCCAATATTAGATGCAGTCCTTTCGGTCGCATAAGTCCAGAAGAGGTTGGGGTTCCTCTTTCCTCGCCAGAGGTAAGGGTAGAGGTAAGAGAACACCTGCTTCGGCGAGTTCCCAGGAACAGAAGTCCTCCCTGACCTCTGCTAAATCCACCGCATGACGCTGGGGCTCCACGGAGGGAGTCCGCACCGGTGGGGGCACGTCTTCGACTCTTCAGCTAGGTCTGGGTCCTATTGGGCATGGATCCTTTGGCGTTAGAAATTGTATCCCAAGGTTACAAACGAGTTCGAAGAGGTGCCCCCTCGCCGATTTCTCAAGTCGGCCTTGCCAACTTCTTCCCCGGAGAGGTGAGTGGTTTTAGGTGCAATTCAAAAGCTGTGTCAACAGCAAGTGATTGTCAAGGTTCCCCTAGGCCAAAAGTGAAAAGGGTACTAAAGTCTCCTGTGGTGGCTGCAAAGTGTTCACCTTCTAGAGCAGGCATGTCCAAACTGCGGCCCTTCAGCTGTTGTGAAACTACATATCCCAGCATGCCCTGACACAGTTTAGCTGTCAGAGAATTCTAAAGCTGTGTCAGGGCATGCTGGGATGTGTAGTTTCTCAACAGCTGGAGTGCCGCAGTTTGGACATGCCTGTTCTAGAGGGTCGCAGGTTCGGCGTTCAAGAGTGGGTTCTGGTGACCACGGAAGCGAGCCTCCGAGGATGGGGAGCAATCACAAAAGGAAAACATTTTCAGGGGATATGGTCAAGCCAGGAGGCTTGTCTACACATCAACAATGTTTGTGGTCCCGAAGCCGGATGGTTCGGTTAGACCAATTTTGAATCTCAAGTCACTAAACCTATACTTGAAAAAGTTCAAATTCAAGATGGAATCACTCCGAACGGTGATATCCAGTCTGGAAGCAGGTGATTTTATGGTGTCGCTAGACGTGAAGGATGCCTACCTTCATGTCCCCATATTTCCTCTTCATCAAGAATACCTAGTACAGGACTATCATTACCAGTTTCAGACGCCGTTTGGGCTTTCCACGGCCCCGAGGATTTTCACCAAGGTAATGGCAGAAATGATGGTGCTCCTGTGCAAGCAGGGTATCACAATTATCCCGTACTTGGACGATCTCCTGATAAAGGCGAGATCAAGGGATCAATTGCTGAAAAACATGTCCCTCTCCCTGAGAGTATTACATCAATACAGTTGGATTCTCAATCTGCCAAATTCACAGTTGCTTCCAACGACTCGACTATCCTTCCTAGGCATGATTCTGGACACGGAACAGAAAATGGGTTTTCTACCAATAGAAAAAGCCCAGGACATCCAGAACATGGTCAGGGACCTACTAAGACCAAACAGAGTGTCGGTGCATTAATGCACTCGAGTTCTGGGAAATATGGTGGCAGTCTACAAGGCCATTCCCTTCGGCAGGTTCCATGTGAGGACATTTCAGTGGGACCTTCTCGACAAATGGTTGGGGTCCCATCTACAGAATAAAGGGCCATATACAATGGCCTACGACAAGCAAAAAGTCTTCTTCACGACCTACCGATTCTGATTCAATCAGACAACATCACAGCAGTGGCTCATGTAAACCACCAAGGCGGAACAAGGAGCAGAGTGGCAATGGTGAAAGCCACTAGAATTCTGCGCTGGGCAGAAAACCATGTAAGTGTTCTGTCAGCAGTCTTCATACCGGGAGTAGAATCTGGGAAGCAGACTTCCTCAGCAGACACGATCTCCATCCGGGAGAGTGGAGACTTCATCAAGAGGTCTTTGCAGAGATTGCAAGTCTTTGGGGACTTCCTCAAATAGATATGATGGCGTCACGCCTCAACAAAAAGCTTTGGAGGTATTGTACCAGGTCAAGGGACCCTCAGGCAGTAGCGGTAGACGCCCTAGTGACACCATGAGTGTTTCAGTCGGTCTATGTGTTCCCTCCTCTTCCTCTCATCTCAAAAGTGTTGAGAATCAGAGTGCAAGCAATAATCATGGTTCCAGGTTGGCCTTGAAGGGCCTGGTATTCGGATCTTCAGGAAATGCTCACGGAAGATCCGTGGCCTCTTCCTCTGAGGGAAGTCCTGTTACAACAGGGGCCTTGCATGTTCCAAGACTTACCATGGTTGCGTCTGACGGCATGGCGATTGAACACGAATCCTAGCAGAGAGAGGTATTCCGGAGGAAGTTATCCCTACTCTGATAAAGGCTAGGAAGGAGGTAACGGCAAAGCATTATCACCGTATCTGGAGAAAGTATGTATCTTGGTGTGAAACCAAGAATGCTTCTACGGAAGATTTCCATCTGGGATGGTTTCTCCACTTCCTACAGACGGGAGTGGATTTGGGCCTAAATTTAGACTCCATTAAGGTGCAGATTTTGGCCCTATCTGTATTTTTTCAAAAATAATTGGCTTCTCTCCCAGAAGTCCAAACTTTCGTGGTGGGGGTGCTGCACATCCAGCCTCCTTTTGTGCCACCAGTGGTGCCATGGTACCTTAACGTGGTGTTACAGTTCCTTAAGTCACACTGGTTTGAACCTCTTCAAACTGTGGAATCAAAATTTCTCACCTGGAAGGTGGTTATGTTGTTAGCCTTGGCATCTGCAAGGCGGGTGTCGGAGTTGGCGGCCTTGTCTCACAAGAACCCCTACTTGATTTTTCATGTGGATAGGGCAGAGTTGAGGACTCGTCCTAATTTCTGCCTAAGGTGGTTTCTTCGTTTCATTTGAACCAACCTATTGTGGTGCCTGTGGCTACGCCTGACTTGGAGGACTCCAAGTCCCTAGATGTGGTCAGGGCCTTGAAAATTTACATAGCCAGGACGGCTAGGGTTAGGAAAACAGAGGCTCTGTTTGTCCTGTATGCAGCCAACAAGATTGGCGCGCCTGCTTCTAAGCAGACTATTGCTTGCTGGATCTGTAACACGATTCAGCTAAATCTGCAAGGCTTGTATATAGTTGTTGCTTACATAAGGGTTATGTTACAGTTGGAGTCGGTCTTTGGCTGATACTGTTTTTTTCATTCATACTGTTAACTGGTTATGTGTATTCCAGTTTATATGGTATGATTGGTGTGGGCTGGTATGAATCTTGCCCTTAGATTTACAAAACACTTTCCTCGTATTATCCATCTTCTCTGGGCACAGTTTCTCTAACTGAGGTCTGGAGGAGGGGCATAGAGGGAGGAGCCAGTGCACACCCATACTAAAAGTTCTTTAGAGTGCCCATATCTCCTGCAGAGCCTGTCTATACCCCATTGTCCTTACGGAGTCCCCAGCATCCTCTACGGACTAGGATAAAAAGATTTACCGGTAGGTTTAAAATCTTATTTTTTATTCTGTTTTATATTCCCGTCTGAGTAATTACGCCATAATGTCTAATCTCGGAGTGGACAGCAGAAGATTTAAAGAAACCGTGTATGTGTAAGCATACAGGTAAGTGATGTCATGGTGGTCACTGTCACATTCAGGTGGTATAATGGAAGTGGGACTGTCTGGACTTATTTTAGTCTACTGCAGAAATAAAAAAATCAGCCTTTATCCTGCTTAAAAAAATTAAAAAGCCCATAAATCAAGCTTGGTCGGACAAGACATCATATAGGCTGAGGACCTATACTTCTGGGATATATGGCATAACTTCCTCTTCACCCACAAAATCTTCCCTTCACCATTCACAATGTCCACCATTGCCCCTTCAGAAGGGACACAACTTTCTTTTGCTTGTTCCACCTCTTCCTTCACAGAGCCCAGGACCACCTCCATGACCATTACATGTTTATCTGGAGGCCTGGTATCTGGGAGGTTTGTGGTCTGAGATGACCACAGAACCACCAGGTAGTGGGCAAGAAGAATCCACAGCCTCATGAGGAACTGGAGAGTCCAAGGATCCACCCCACATGAGGCAAAGAAGGGTCAACCACAGGGTCTAGCTTACCTATTTCCTTCCTAAAAGCTGCTCTTTACCCAGTTTGGTACCTGTGGGCTCCCACTCCAATTTCCCTTGAGAGTCCCTACCCTCACTAATCCATTCTAGGTCCCACCACCTGGTGTGTGGTGTTTAATGACTTTATTTTCATTTTACTTCACTTTGGCTGCAGCGTCCAGAGTCCCATCCAACTACTCCATTCCTTCACTCATTGATGTCGCAACCCCTCCCCCCCCCCCCCTCCCACCCCATCACACTGCTCTACTGCAGCGGAGCTGTGAGCACAAACATTACACAGCTGTGCCAGAGACACTCTCACTAACAACCATGACGAGACGAGGAGACACACTCCCAGGAAGGCATGTATGGAGAAGAATGGACAGAGTGGATGCAGTGGGGCTGCATGACTAACAGCTGAGGCTGTCACTTCAGTGAGGTGGATGGGGCATCTTATTCCCAGCTGGTACAGCACACTATTTGTAAGAGGTAGGGCTGCTGGCTGACAGCTTAGCTCTGTACAGCGGCAGCAGTCTGTAAATGATGGGAAAAAACATCTGGACCATGTCTACTATTGATGGCGGGGAACTAACTGGCTCTCCACCTTTCATTGTAAAACTAGTTAACGTCAGGTATAGACCATCAATTATTCCTGAACATCAATTGTTGATTGCCAATCCTAGACCAGACCCTGAGAGACCACAGCCACCACCGGATCCACATTTGTCACCCACCAGCAGATCTACTTTCTCCTGGAGAGCCACCACTCCATGGCTTCCCACAACTAAGCTGGAACTCTCCAGGTCTCCTTCATCCAAAGCTTGGATCTCCTCTGCATCAACATTCCGACCGGTCTCAGACAGCTCCATGGAAGCAGCATTTGGGATAAGTTTTTACTCTTTATTTGCTGCAGCTCCAGTATAGTTCCTGTGATTTCCTCCAGGTCATCCCAGCTGCACCAGCTCCTCATTCCATGTAACTCCCAGCTGCACCAGCTCCTCATTCCATGTAACTCTCTCCCAGCTGCACCAGCTCCTCATTCCATGTAACTCTCTCCCAGCTGCACCAGCTCCTCATTTCATGTAACCCTCTCCCAGCTGCACCAGCTCCTCATTCCATGTAACTCTCTCCCAGCTGCACCAGCTCCTCATTCCATGTAACTCTCTCCCAGCTGCACCAGCTCCTCATTCCATGTAACTCTCTCCCAGCTGCACCAGCTCCTCATTTCATGTAACTCTCTCCCAGCTGCACCAGCTCCTCATTCCATGTAACTCTCTCCCAGCTGCACCAGCTCCTCATTCCATGTAACTCTCCCAGCTGCACAAGCTCCTCATTCCATGTAACTCTCCCAGCTGCACCAGCTCCTCATTTCATGTAACTCTCTCCCAGCTGCACAAGCTCCTCATTCCATGTAACTCTCTCACAGCTGCACCAGCTCCTCATTTCATGTAACTCTCTCCCAGCTGCACCAGCTCCTCATTCCATGTAACTCTCTCCCAGCTGCACAAGCTCCTCATTCCATGTAACTCTCTCCCAGCTGCACCAGCTCCTCATTCCATGTAACTCTCTCCCAGCTGCACCAGCTCCTCATTTCATGTAACCCTCTCCCAGCTGCACCAGCTCCTCAGTTCATGTAACTCTCTCCCAGCTGAACCAGCTCCTTAGTTCATGTAACTCTCTCCCAGCTGCACAAGCTCCTCATTCCATGTAACTCTCCCAGCTGCACCAGCTCCTCATTCCATGTAACTCTCTCCCAGCTGCACCAGCTCCTCATTTCATGTAACCCTCTCCCAGCTGCACCAGCTCCTCAGTGCATGTAACTCTCTCCCAGCTGCACCAGCTCCTCATTCCATGTAACTCTCTCCCAGCTGCATTAGCTCCTCATTCCATGTAACTCTCTCCCAGCTGCACCAGCTCCTCATTCCATGTAACTCTCTCCCAGCTGCACCAGCTCCTCATTCCATGTAACTCTCTCCCAGCTGCACCAGCTCCTCATTCCATGTAACTCTCTCCCAGCTGCACCAGCTCCTCATTTCATGTAACTCTCTCCCAGCTGCACCAGCTCCTCAGTTCATGTAACTCTCTCCCAGCTGCACCAGCTCCTCATTCCATGTAACTCTCTCCCAGCTGCACCAGCTCCTCATTCCATGTAACTCTCTCCCAGCTGCACCAGCTCCTCATTCCATGTAACTCTCTCCCAGCTGCACCAGCTCCTCAGTTCATGTAACTCTCCCAGCTGCACCAGTTCCTCATTCCATGTAACTCTCTCCCAGCTGCACCAGCTCCTCATTCCATGTAACTCTCTCCCAGCTGCACCAGCTCCTCATTTCATGTAACTCTCTCCCAGCTGCACCAGCTCCTTATTCCATGTAACTCTCTCCCAGCTGCACCAGCTCCTCATTTCATGTAACTCTCTCCCAGCTGCATCAGCTCCTCATTCCATGTAACTCCCTTCTGCATCAGCTCCTCATTCCATGTAACTCTCTCCCAGCTGCACCAGCTCCTCATTCCATGTAACTCTCTCCCAGCTGCACCAGCTCCTCAGTTCATGTAACTCTCTCCCAGCTGCACCAGCTCCTCATTCCATGTAACTCTCTCCCAGCTGCACCAGCTCCTCATTCCATGTAACTCTCACCCAGCTGCACCAGCTCCTCATTCCATGTAACTCTCTCCCAGCTGCACCAGCTCCTCATTCCATGTAACTCTCACCCAGCTGCACCAGCTCCTCATTCCATGTAACTCACTCCTAGCTGCACCAGCTCCTCATTCCATGTAACTCTCTCCCAGCTGTACCAGCTCCTCATTACATGTAACTCTCTCCCAGCTGCACCAGCTCCTCATTCCATGTAACTCTCTCCCAGCTGCACCAGCTCCTCATTCCATGTAACTCTCTCCCAGCTGCACCAGCTCCTCATTCCATGTAACTCTCCCAGCTGCACCAGCTCCTCATTCCATGTAACTCTCCCAGCTGCAACAGCTCCTCATTCCATGTAACTCCCATCATCAACAGCTCCTCATTCCATGTAACTCTCCCAGCTGCACCAGCTCCTCATTCCATGTAACTCTCTCCCAGCTGCACCAGCTCCTCAGTTCATGTAACTCTCTCCCAGCTGCACCAGCTCCTCATTCCATGTAACTCTCTCCCAGCTGCACCAGCTCCTCATTCCATGTAACTCTCTCCCAGCTGCACCAGCTCCTCATTCCATGTAACTCTCTCCCAGCTGCACCAGCTCCTAATTCCATGTAACTCTCCCAGCTGCACCAGCTCCTAATTCCATGTAACTCTCTCCCAGCTGCACCAGCTCCTCATTCCATGTAACTCTCCCAGCTGCACCAGCTCCTCATTCCATGTAACTCTCTCCCAGCTGCACCAGCTCCTCATTCCATGTAACTCTCTCCCAGCTGCACCAGCTCCTCATTCCATGTAACTCTCTCCCAGTTGCACCAGCTCCTCATTCCATGTAACTCTCTCCCAGTTGCACCAGCTCCTCATTCCATGTAACTCTCTCCCAGCTGCACCAGCTCCTCATTCCATGTAACTCTCTCCCAGCTGCACCAGCTCCTCATTCCATGTAACTCTCTCCCAGCTGCACCAGCTCCTCATTCCATGTAACTCTCTCCCAGCTGTACCAGCTCCTCATTCCATGTAACTCTCCCAGCTGCACCAGCTCCTAATTCCATGTAACTCTCTCCCAGCTGCACCGGCTCCTCATTCCATGTAACTCTCTCCCAGCTGTACCAGCTCCTCATTCCATGTAACTCTCCCAGCTGCACCAGCTCCTCATTCCATGTAACTCTCTCCCAGCTGCACCAGCTCCTCATTCCATGTAACTCTCCCAGCTGCACCAGCTCCTCATTCCATGTAACTCTCTCCCAGCTGCACCAGCTCCTCATTTCATGTAACTCTCTCCCAGCTGTACCAGCTCCTCATTACATGTTACTCTCTCCCAGCTGCACCAGCTCCTCATTCCATGTAACTCTCTCCCAGCTGTACCAGCTCCTCATTCCATGTAACTCTCTCCCAGCTGCACCAGCTCCTCATTTCATGTAACTCTCTCCCAGCTGCACCAGCTCCTCATTCCATGTAACTCTCTCCCAGCTGCACCAGCTCCTCATTCCATGTAACTCTCCCAGCTGCACCAGCTCCTCATTCCATGTAACTCTCTCCCAGCTGCACCAGCTCCTCATTTCATGTAACTCTCTTCCAGCTGTACCAGCTCCTCATTTCATGTAACTCTCTCCCAGCTGCACCAGCTCCTCATTCCATGTAACTCTCTCCCAGCTGCACCAGCTCCTCATTCCATGTAACTCTCCCAGCTGCACCAGCTCCTCATTTCATGTAACTCTCACCCAGCTGCAACAGCTCCTCATTCCATGTAACTCCCATCATCAACAGCTCCTCATTCCATGTAACTCTCCCAGCTGCACCAGCTCCTCATTCCATGTAACTCTCCCAGCTGCACAAGCTCTTCATTCCATGTAACTCTCTCCCAGCTGCACCAGCTCTTCATTCCATGTAACTCTCTCCCAGCTGCACCAGCTCCTCATTTCATGTAACTCTCTCCCAGCTGCACCAGCTCCTCAGTTCATGTAACTCTCTCCCAGCTGCAACAGCTCCTCATTCCATGTAACTCTCTCCCAGCTGCACCAGCTCCTCATTCCATGTAACTCTCTCCCAGCTGCACCAGCTCCTCATTCCATGTAACTCTCTCCCAGCTGCACCAGCTCCTCATTCCATGTAACTCTCTCCCAGCTGCACCAGCTCCTCAGTTCATGTAACTCTCCCAGCTGCACCAGTTCCTCATTCCTTGTAACTCTCTCCCAGCTGCACAAGCTCCTCATTCCATGTAACTCTCTCCCAGCTGCACCAGCTCCTCATTCCATGTAACTCTCTCCCAGCTGCACCAGCTCCTCATTCCATGTAACTCTCTCCCAGCTGCACCAGCTCCTCATTCCATGTAACTCTCTCCTAGCTGCACCAGCTCCTCATTCCATGTAACTCTCTCCCAGCTGTACCAGCTCCTCATTACATGTAACTCTCTCCCAGCTGCACCAGCTCCTCATTCCATGTAACTCTCTCCCAGCTGTACCAGCTCCTCATTCCATGTAACTCTCTCCCAGCTGCACCAGCTCCTCATTCCATGTAACTCTCTCCCAGCTGCACCAGCTCCTCATTCCATGTAACTCTCTCCCAGCTGTACCAGCTCCTCATTCCATGTAACTCTCTCCCAGCTGCACCAGCTCCTCATTTCATGTAACTCTCTCCCAGCTGCACCAGCTCCTCATTTCATGTAACTCTCTCCCAGCTGCACCAGCTCCTCATTCCATGTAACTCTCTCCCAGCTGCACCAGCTCCTCATTCCATGTAACTCTCCCAGCTGCACCAGCTCCTCATTCCATGTAACTCTCTCCCAGCTGTACCAGCTCCTCATTCCATGTAACTCTCTCCCAGCTGCACCAGCTCCTCATTCCATGTAACTCTCACCCAGCTGCACCAGCTCCTCATTCCATGTATCTCTCTCCCAGCTGCACCAGCTCCTCATTCCATGTAACTCTCTTCCAGCTGCACCAGCTCCTCATTCCATGTAACTCTCTCCCAGCTGCACCAGCTCCTCATTCCATGTAACTCTCACCCAGCTGCACCAGCTCCTCATTCCATGTAACTCTCTCCCAGCTGCACCAGCTCCTCATTCCATGTAACTCTCTCCCAGCTGCACCAGCTCCTCATTCCAAGTAACTCTCCTAGCTGCACCAGCTCCTCATTCCATGTAACTCTCTCCCAGCTGTACCAGCTCCTCATTACATGTAACTCTCTCCCAGCTGCACCAGCTCCTCATTCCATGTAACTCTCTCCCAGCTGTACCAGCTCCTCATTCCATGTAACTCTCTCCCAGCTGCACCAGCTCCTCATTCCATGTAACTCTCTCCCAGCTGCACCAGCTCCTCATTCCATGTAACTCTCTCCCAGCTGTACCAGCTCCTCATTCCATGTAACTCTCTCCCAGCTGCACCAGCTCCTCATTTCATGTAACTCTCTCCCAGCTGCACCAGCTCCTCATTTCATGTAACTCTCTCCCAGCTGCACCAGCTCCTCATTCCATGTAACTCTCTCCCAGCTGCACCAGCTCCTCATTCCATGTAACTCTCCCAGCTGCACCAGCTCCTCATTCCATGTAACTCTCTCCCAGCTGCACAAGCACCTCATTCCATGTAACCCTCTCCCAGCTGCACCAGCTCCTCATTTCATGTAACTCTCCCAGCTGCACCATCTCCTCATTCCATGTAACTCTCACCCAGCTGCACCAGCTCCTCATTCCATGTAACTCTCTCCCAGCTGCACCAGCTCCTCATTCCATGTAACTCTCTCCCAGCTGCACCAGCTCCTCATTCCATATAACTCCCTCCCAGCTGCACCAGCTCCTCATTCCATGTAACTCTCTCCCAGCTGCACCAGCTCCTCATTCCATGTCACTCTCTCCCAGCTGCACCAGCTCCTCATTCCATGTCACTCTCTCCCAGCTGTACCAGCTCCTCATTCCATGTAACTCTCTCCCAGCTGCACCAGCTCCTCATTCCATGTAACTCTCTCCCAGCTGCACCAGCTCCTCATTCCATGTAACTCTCTCCCAGCTGTACCAGCTCCTCATTCCATGTAACTCTCTCCCAGCTGCACCAGCTCCTCATTTCATGTAACTCTCTCCCAGCTGCACCAGCTCCTCATTTCATGTAACTCTCTCCCAGCTGCACCAGCTCCTCATTCCATGTAACTCTCTCCCAGCTGCACCAGCTCCTCATTCCATGTAACTCTCCCAGCTGCACCAGCTCCTCATTCCATGTAACTCTCTCCCAGCTGCACCAGCTCCTCATTCCATGTAACTCTCTCCCAGCTGCACCAGCTCCTCATTCCATGTAACTCTCTCCCAGCTGCACCAGCTCCTCATTCCATGTAACTCTCTCCCAGCTGCACCAGCTCCTCATTCCATGTAACTCTCTCCCAGCTGTACCAGCTCCTCATTCCATGTAACTCTCTCCCAGCTGCACCAGCTCCTCATTTCATGTAACTCTCTCCCAGCTGCACCAGCTCCTCATTTCATGTAACTCTCTCCCAGCTGCACCAGCTCCTCAGTTCATGTAACTCTCTCCCAGCTACTCATTCCATGTAACTCTCTCCCAGCTGCACCAGCTCCTCATTCCATGTAACTCTCTCCCAGCTGCACCAGCTCCTCATTCCATGTAACTCTCTCCCAGCTGTACCAGCTCCTCATTCCATGTAACTCTCTCCCAGCTGCACCAGCTCCTCATTCCATATAACTCTCTCCCAGCTGCACCAGCTCCTCATTCCATGTAACTCTCTCCCAGCTGCACCAGCTCCTCATTCCATGTAACTCTCTCCCAGTTGCACCAGCTCCTCATTCCATGTAACTCTCTCCCAGCTGCACCAGCTCCTCATTCCATGTAACTCTCTCCCAGCTGCACCAGCTCCTCAGTTCATGTAACTCTCTCCCAGCTGCACCAGCTCCTCATTCCATGTAACTCTCTCCCAGCTGCACCAGCTCCTCATTCCATGTAACTCTCCCAGCTGCACCAGTTCCTAATTCCATGTAACTCTCTCCCAGCTGCACCAGCTCCTCATTCCATGTAACTCTCTCCCAGCTGCACCAGCTCCTCATTCCATGTAACTCTCTCCCAGCTGCACCAGCTCCTCATTCCATGTAACTCTCCCAGCTGCACCAGCTCCTCATTCCATGTAACTCTCCCAGCTGCACCAGCTCCTCAGTTCATGTAACTCTCTCCCAGCTGTACCAGCTCCTCAGTTCATGTAACTCTCCCAGCTGCACCAGCTCCTCATTCCATGTAACTCTCTCCCAGCTGCACCAGCTCCTCATTCCATGTCACTCTCTCCCAGCTGCACCAGCTCCTCATTCCATGTAACTCTCCCAGCTGCACCAGCTCCTCATTCCATGTAACTCTCTCCCAGCTGCACAAGCTCCTCATTCCATGTAACCCTCTCCCAGCTGCACCAGCTCCTCATTTCATGTAACTCTCCCAGCTGCACCATCTCCTCATTCCATGTAACTCTCTCCCAGCTGCACCAGCTCCTCATTCCATGTAACTCTCTCCCAGCTGTACCAGCTCCTCATTCCATGTAACTCTCTCCCAGCTGCACCAGCTCCTCATTCCATATAACTCTCTCCCAGCTGCACCAGCTCCTCATTCCATGTAACTCTCTCCCAGCTGCACCAGCTCCTCATTCCATGTCACTCTCTCCCAGCTGCACCAGCTCCTCATTCCATGTAACTCTCCCAGCTGCACCAGCTCCTCATTCCATGTAACTCTCTCCCAGCTGCACAAGCTCCTCATTCCATGTAACCCTCTCCCAGCTGCACCAGCTCCTCATTCCATGTAACTCTCTCCCAGCTGTACCAGCTCCTCATTTCATGTAACTCTCTCCCAGCTGCACCAGCTCCTCATTCCATGTAACACTCTCCCAGCTGTACCAGCTCCTCATTTCATGTAACTCTCTCCCAGCTGCACCAGCTCCTCATTCCATGTAACTCTCTCCCAGCTGTACCAGCTCCTCATTTCATGTAACTCTCTCCCAGCTGCACCAGCTCCTCATTTCATGTAACTCTCACCCAGCTGCACCAGCTCCTCATTCCATGTAACTCTCCCAGCTGCACCAGCTCCTCATTCCATGTAACTCTCTCCCAGCTGCACCAGCTCCTCATTTCATGTAACTCTCTCCCAGCTGCACCAGCTCCTTATTCCATGTAACTCTCTCCCAGCTGCACCAGCTCCTTATTCCATGTAACTCTCTCCCAGCTGCACCAGCTCCTCATTTCATGTAACTCTCTCCCAGCTGCACCAGCTCCTCATTCCATGTAACTCTCTCCCAGCTGCACCAGCTCCTCATTCTATGTAACTCTCTCCCAGCTGCACCAGCTCCTCAGTTCATGTAACTCTCTCCCAGCTACTCATTCCATGTAACTCTCTCCCAGCTGCACCAGCTCCTCATTCCATGTAACTCTCTCCCAGCTGCACCAGCTCCTCATTCCATGTAACTCTCTCCCATCTGCACCAGCTCCTCATTCCATGTAACTCTCTCCCAGCTGCACCAGCTCCTCATTCCATGTAACTCTCTCCCAGCTGCACCAGCTCCTCATTCCATGTAACTCTCTCCCAGCTGCACCAGCTCCTCATTCCATGTAACTCTCTCCCAGCTGCACCAGCTCCTCATTCCATGTAACTCTCTCCCAGTTGCACCAGCTCCTCATTCCATGTAACTCTCTCCCAGCTGCACCAGCTCCTCATTCCATGTAACTCTCTCCCAGCTGCACCAGCTCCTCAGTTCATGTAACTCTCTCCCAGCTGCACCAGCTCCTCATTCCATGTAACTCTCTCCCAGCTGTACCAGCTTCTCATTCCATGTAACTCTCCCAGCTGCACCAGCTCCTAATTCCATGTAACTCTCCCAGCTGCACCAGCTCCTCATTCCATGTAACTCTCTCCCAGCTGCACCAGCTCCTCATTCCATGTAACTCTCCCAGCTGCACCAGCTCTTCATTCCATGTAACTCTCTCCCAGCTGCACCAGCTCCTCATTTCATGTAACTCTCTCCCAGCTGTACCAGCTCCTCATTACATGTAACTCTCTCCCAGCTGCACCAGCTCCTCATTCCATGTAACTCTCTCCCAGCTGTACCAGCTCCTCATTCCATGTAACTCTCTCCCAGCTGCACCAGCTCCTCATTTCATGTAACTCTCTCCCAGCTGCACCAGCTCCTCATTCCATGTAACTCTCTCCCAGCTGCACCAGCTCCTCATTCCATGTAACTCTCCCAGCTGCACCAGCTCCTCATTCCATGTAGCTCTCTCCCAGCTGCACCAGCTCCTCATTTCATGTAACTCTCTCCCAGCTGCACCAGCTCCTTGTTTCATGTAACTCTCTCCCAGCTGCACCAGCTCCTCATTCCATGTAACTCTCTCCCAGCTGCACCAGCTCCTCATTCCATGTAACTCTCCCAGCTGCACCAGCTCCTCATTCCATGTAACTCTCTCCCAGCTGCACCAGCTCCTCATTCCATGTAACTCTCTCCCAGCTGCACCAGCTCCTCATTTCATGTAACTCTCTCCCAGCTGTACCAGCTCCTCATTTCATGTAACTCTCTCCCAGCTGCACCAGCTCCTCATTCCATGTAACTCTCTCCCAGCTGCACCAGCTCCTCAGTTCATGTAACTCTCTCCCAGCTGTACCAGCTCCTCAGTTCATGTAACTCTCCCAGCTGCACCAGCTCCTCATTCCATGTAACTCTCTCCCAGCTGCACCAGCTCCTCATTCCATGTCACTCTCTCCCAGCTGCACCAGCTCCTCATTCCATGTAACTCTCCCAGCTGCACCAGCTCCTCATTCCATGTAACTCTCTCCCAGCTGCACAAGCTCCTCATTCCATGTAACCCTCTCCCAGCTGCACCAGCTCCTCATTTCATGTAACTCTCCCAGCTGCACCATCTCCTCATTCCATGTAACTCTCTCCCAGCTGCACCAGCTCCTCATTCCATGTAACTCTCTCCCAGCTGTACCAGCTCCTCATTCCATGTAACTCTCTCCCAGCTGCACCAGCTCCTCATTCCATGTAGCTCTCTCCCAGCTGCAACAGCTCCTCATTCCATGTAACTCTCTCCCAGCTGCACCAGCTCCTCATTCCATGTCACTCTCTCCCAGCTGCACCAGCTCCTCATTCCATGTAACTCTCCCAGCTGCACCAGCTCCTCATTCCATGTAACTCTCTCCCAGCTGCACAAGCTCCTCATTCCATGTAACCCTCTCCCAGCTGCACCAGCTCCTCATTCCATGTAACTCTCTCCCAGCTGTACCAGCTTCTCATTTCATGTAACTCTCTCCCAGCTGCACCAGCTCCTCATTTCATGTAACTCTCACCCAGCTGCACCAGCTCCTCATTCCATGTAACTCTCCCAGCTGCACCAGCTCCTCATTCCATGTAACTCTCTCCCAGCTGCACCAGCTCCTCATTTCATGTAACTCTCTCCCAGCTGCACCAGCTCCTCATTCCATGTAACTCTCTCCCAGCTGCACCAGCTCCTCATTCCATGTAACTCTCTCCCAGCTGCACCAGCTCCTCATTCCATGTAACTCTCTCCCAGCTGCACCAGCTCCTCATTCCATGTAACTCTCTCCCAGCTGCACCAGCTCCTCATTCCATGTAACTCTCTCCCAGCTGCACCAGCTCCTCATTCCATGTAACTCTCTCCCAGCTGCACCAGCTCCTCATTCCATGTAACTCTCTCCCAGCTGCACCAGCTCCTCATTCCATGTAACTCTCCCAGCTGCACCAGCTCCTCATTCCATGTAACTCTCTCCCAGCTGCACCAGCTCCTCAGTTCATGTAACTCTCTCCCAGCTACTCATTCCATGTAACTCTCTCCCAGCTGCACCAGCTCCTCATTCCATGTAACTCTCTCCCAGCTGCACCAGCTCCTCATTCCATGTAACTCTCTCCCAGCTGTACCAGCTCCTCATTCCATGTAACTCTCTCCCAGCTGCACCAGCTCCTCATTCCATATAACTCTCTCCCAGCTGCACCAGCTCCTCATTCCATGTAACTCTCTCCCAGCTGCACCAGCTCCTCATTCCATGTAACTCTCTCCCAGCTGCACCAGCTCCTCATTCCATGTAACTCTCTCCCAGTTGCACCAGCTCCTCATTCCATGTAACTCTCTCCCAGCTGCACCAGCTCCTCATTCCATGTAACTCTCTCCCAGCTGCACCAGCTCCTCAGTTCATGTAACTCTCTCCCAGCTGCACCAGCTCCTCATTCCATGTAACTCTCTCCCAGCTGTACCAGCTCCTCATTCCATGTAACTCTCCCAGCTGCACCAGCTCCTAATTCCATGTAACTCTCCCAGCTGCACCAGCTCCTCATTCCATGTAACTCTCCCCCAGCTGCACCAGCTCCTCATTCCATGTAACTCTCCCAGCTGCACCAGCTCCTCATTCCATGTAACTCTCTCCCAGCTGCACCAGCTCATCATTTCATGTAACTCTCTCCCAGCTGTACCAGCTCCTCATTACATGTAACTCTCTCCCAGCTGCACCAGCTCCTCATTCCATGTAACTCTCTCCCAGCTGTACCAGCTCCTCATTCCATGTAACTCTCTCCCAGCTGCACCAGCTCCTCATTTCATGTAACTCTCTCCCAGCTGCACCAGCTCCTCATTCCATGTAACTCTCTCCCAGCTGCACCAGCTCCTCATTCCATGTAACTCTCCCAGCTGCACCAGCTCCTCATTCCATGTAACTCTCTCCCAGCTGCACCAGCTCCTCATTTCATGTAACTCTCTCCCAGCTGCACCAGCTCCTCATTTCATGTAACTCTCTCCCAGCTGCACCAGCTCCTCATTCCATGTAACTCTCTCCCAGCTGCACCAGCTCCTCATTCCATGTAACTCTCCCAGCTGCACCAGCTCCTCATTTCATGTAACTCTCACCCAGCTGCAACAGCTCCTCATTCCATGTAACTCCCATCATCAACAGCTCCTCATTCCATGTAACTCTCCCAGCTGCACCAGCTCCTCATTCCATGTAACTCTCCCAGCTGCACAAGCTCCTCATTCCATGTAACTCTCTCCCAGCTGCACCAGCTCTTCATTCCATGTAACTCTCTCCCAGCTGCACCAGCTCCTCATTTCATGTAACTCTCTCCCAGCTGCACCAGCTCCTCAGTTCATGTAACTCTCTCCCAGCTGCACCAGCTCCTCATTCCATGTAACTCTCTCCCAGCTGCACCAGCTCCTCATTCCATGTAACTCTCTCCCAGCTGCACCAGCTCCTCATTCCATGTAACTCTCTCCCAGCTGCACCAGCTCCTCATTCCATGTAACTCTCTCCCAGCTGCACCAGCTCCTCATTCCATGTAACTCTCTCCCAGCTGCACCAGCTCCTCAGTTCATGTAACTCTCTCCCAGCTACTCATTCCATGTAACTCTCTCCCAGCTGCACCAGCTCCTCATTCCATGTAACTCTCTCCCAGCTGCACCAGCTCCTCATTCCATGTAACTCTCTCCCAGCTGTACCAGCTCCTCATTCCATGTAACTCTCTCCCAGCTGCACCAGCTCCTCATTCCATATAACTCTCTCCCAGCTGCACCAGCTCCTCATTCCATGTAACTCTCTCCCAGCTGCACCAGCTCCTCATTCCATGTAACTCTCTCCCAGCTGCACCAGCTCCTCATTCCATGTAACTCTCTCCCAGTTGCACCAGCTCCTCATTCCATGTAACTCTCTCCCAGCTGCACCAGCTCCTCATTCCATGTAACTCTCTCCCAGCTGCACCAGCTCCTCAGTTCATGTAACTCTCTCCCAGCTGCACCAGCTCCTCATTCCATGTAACTCTCTCCCAGCTGTACCAGCTCCTCATTCCATGTAACTCTCCCAGCTGCACCAGCTCCTAATTCCATGTAACTCTCCCAGCTGCACCAGCTCCTCATTCCATGTAACTCTCCCCCAGCTGCACCAGCTCCTCATTCCATGTAACTCTCCCAGCTGCACCAGCTCCTCATTCCATGTAACTCTCTCCCAGCTGCACCAGCTCATCATTTCATGTAACTCTCTCCCAGCTGTACCAGCTCCTCATTACATGTAACTCTCTCCCAGCTGCACCAGCTCCTCATTCCATGTAACTCTCTCCCAGCTGTACCAGCTCCTCATTCCATGTAACTCTCTCCCAGCTGCACCAGCTCCTCATTTCATGTAACTCTCTCCCAGCTGCACCAGCTCCTCATTCCATGTAACTCTCTCCCAGCTGCACCAGCTCCTCATTCCATGTAACTCTCCCAGCTGCACCAGCTCCTCATTCCATGTAACTCTCTCCCAGCTGCACCAGCTCCTCATTTCATGTAACTCTCTCCCAGCTGCACCAGCTCCTCATTTCATGTAACTCTCTCCCAGCTGCACCAGCTCCTCATTCCATGTAACTCTCTCCCAGCTGCACCAGCTCCTCATTCCATGTAACTCTCCCAGCTGCACCAGCTCCTCATTTCATGTAACTCTCACCCAGCTGCAACAGCTCCTCATTCCATGTAACTCCCATCATCAACAGCTCCTCATTCCATGTAACTCTCCCAGCTGCACCAGCTCCTCATTCCATGTAACTCTCCCAGCTGCACAAGCTCCTCATTCCATGTAACTCTCTCCCAGCTGCACCAGCTCTTCATTCCATGTAACTCTCTCCCAGCTGCACCAGCTCCTCATTTCATGTAACTCTCTCCCAGCTGCACCAGCTCCTCAGTTCATGTAACTCTCTCCCAGCTGCACCAGCTCCTCATTCCATGTAACTCTCTCCCAGCTGCACCAGCTCCTCATTCCATGTAACTCTCTCCCAGCTGCACCAGCTCCTCATTCCATGTAACTCTCTCCCAGCTGCACCAGCTCCTCATTCCATGTAACTCTCTCCCAGCTGCACCAGCTCCTCATTCCATGTAACTCTCTCCCAGCTGCACCAGCTCCTCATTCCATGTAACTCTCTCCCAGCTGCACCAGCTCCTCAGTTCATGTAACTCTCCCAGCTGCACCAGTTCCTCATTCCATGTAACTCTCTCCCAGCTGTACCAGCTCCTCATTCCATGTAACTCTCTCCCAGCTGCACCAGCTCCTCATTCCATGTAACTCTCTCCCAGCTGCACCAGCTCCTCATTCCATGTAACTCTCTCCCAGCTGCACCAGCTCCTCATTCCATGTAACTCTCTCCCAGCTGCACCAGCTCCTCATTTCATGTAACTCTCTCCCAGCCTCACCAGCTCCTCATTTCATGTAACTCTCTCCCAGCTGCACCAGCTCCTCATTCCATGTAACTCTCTCCCAGCTGCACCAGCTCCTCATTCCATGTAACTCTCCCAGCTGCACCAGCTCCTCATTCCATGTAACTCTCTCCCAGCTGCACCAGCTCCTCATTCCATGTAACTCTCTCCCAGCTGCACCAGCTCCTCATTTCATGTAACTCTCTCCCAGCTGTACCAGCTCCTCATTTCATGTAACTCTCTCCCAGCTGCACCAGCTCCTCAGTTCATGTAACTCTCCCAGCTGCACCAGTTCCTCATTCCATGTAACTCTCTCCCAGCTGCACAAGCTCCTCATTCCATGTAACTCTCTCCCAGCTGCACCAGCTCCTCATTCCATGTAACTCTCTCCCAGCTGCACCAGCTCCTCAGTTCATGTAACTCTCTCCCAGCTGCACCAGCTCCTCCTTCCATGTAACTCTCTCCCAGCTGCACCAGCTCCTCATTCCATGTAACTCTCACCCAGCTGCACCAGCTCCTCATTCCATGTAACTCTCTCCCAGCTGCACCAGCTCCTCATTCCATGTAACTCTCTCTCCCAGCTGCACCAGCTCCTCATTCCATGTAACTCTCTCCTAGCTGCACCAGCTCCTCATTCCATGTAACTCTCTCCCAGCTGCACCAGCTCCTCATTCCATGTAACTCTCTCCCAGCTGCACCAGCTCCTCTTTCCATGTCACTCTCTCCCAGCTGCACCAGCTCCTCATTCCATGTAACTCTCCCAGCTGCACCAGCTCCTCATTCCATGTAACTCTCTCCCAGCTGCACAAGCTCCTCATTCCATGTAACCCTCTCCCAGCTGCACCAGCTCCTCATTCCATGTAACTCTCTCCCAGCTGTACCAGCTCCTCATTTCATGTAACTCTCTCCCAGCTGCACCAGCTCCTCATTCCATGTAACTCTCTCCCAGCTGTACCAGCTCCTCATTTCATGTAACTCTCTCCCAGCTGCACCAGCTCCTCATTTCATGTAACTCTCACCCAGCTGCACCAGCTCCTCATTCCATGTAACTCTCCCAGCTGCACCAGCTCCTCATTCCATGTAACTCTCTCCCAGCTGCACCAGCTCCTCATTTCATGTAACTCTCTCCCAGCTGCACCAGCTCCTCATTTCATGTAACTCTCTCCCAGCCTCACCAGCTCCTCATTTCATGTAACTCTCTCCCAGCTGCACCAGCTCCTCATTCCATGTAACTCTCTCCCAGCTGCACCAGCTCCTCATTCCATGTAACTCTCCCAGCTGCACCAGCTCCTCATTCCATGTAACTCTCTCCCAGCTGCACCAGCTCCTCATTCCATGTAACTCTCTCCCAGCTGCACCAGCTCCTCATTTCATGTAACTCTCTCCCAGCTGTACCAGCTCCTCATTTCATGTAACTCTCTCCCAGCTGCACCAGCTCCTCATTCCATGTAACTCTCTCCCAGCTGCACCAGCTCCTCAGTTCATGTAACTCTCCCAGCTGCACCAGTTCCTCATTCCATGTAACTCTCTCCCAGCTGCACAAGCTCCTCATTCCATGTAACTCTCTCCCAGCTGCACCAGCTCCTCATTCCATGTAACTCTCTCCCAGCTGCACCAGCTCCTCAGTTCATGTAACTCTCTCCCAGCTGCACCAGCTCCTCCTTCCATGTAACTCTCTCCCAGCTGCACCAGCTCCTCATTCCATGTAACTCTCACCCAGCTGCACCAGCTCCTCATTCCATGTAACTCTCTCCCAGCTGCACCAGCTCCTCATTCCATGTAACTCTCTCCCAGCTGCACCAGCTCCTCATTCCATGTAACTCCTAGCTGCACCAGCTCCTCATTCCATGTAACTCTCTCCCAGCTGCACCAGCTCCTCATTCCATGTAACTCTCTCCCAGCTGCACCAGCTCCTCATTCCATGTCACTCTCTCCCAGCTGCACCAGCTCCTCATTCCATGTAACTCTCCCAGCTGCACCAGCTCCTCATTCCATGTAACTCTCTCCCAGCTGCACAAGCTCCTCATTCCATGTAACCCTCTCCCAGCTGCACCAGCTCCTCATTCCACGTAACTCTCTCCCAGCTGTACCAGCTCCTCATTTCATGTAACTCTCTCCCAGCTGCACCAGCTCCTCATTCCATGTAACTCTCTCCCAGCTGTACCAGCTCCTCATTTCATGTAACTCTCTCCCAGCTGCACCAGCTCCTCATTTCATGTAACTCTCACCCAGCTGCACCAGCTCCTCATTCCATGTAACTCTCCCAGCTGCACCAGCTCCTCATTCCATGTAACTCTCTCCCAGCTGCACCAGCTCCTCATTTCATGTAACTCTCTCCCAGCTGCACCAGCTCCTTATTCCATGTAACTCTCTCCCAGCTGCACCAGCTCCTCATATCATGTAACTCTCTCCCAGCTGCAACAGCTCCTCATTCCATGTAACTCTCTCCCAGCTGCAACCAGCTCCTCATTCCATGTAACTCTCTCCCAGCTGCACCAGCTCCTCATTCCATGTAACTCTCTCCCAGCTGCACCAGCTCCTCATTCCATGTAACTCTCTCCCAGCTGCACCAGCTCCTCAGTTCATGTAACTCTCTCCCAGCTGCACCAGCTCCTCATTCCATGTAACTCTCTCCCAGCTGCACCAGCTCCTCATTCCATGTAACTCTCTCCCAGCTGCACCAGCTCCTCATTCCATGTAACTCTCTCCCAGCTGCACCAGCTCCTCATTCATGTAACTCTCTCCCAGCTACTCATTCCATGTAACTCTCTCCCAGCTGCACCAGCTCCTCATTCCATGTAACTCTCTCCCAGCTGCACCAGCTCCTCATTCCATGTAACTCTCTCCCAGCTGCACCAGCTCCTCATTCCATGTAACTCTCTCCCAGCTGTACCAGCTCCTCATTCCATGTAACTCTCTCCCAGCTGCACCAGCTCCTCATTTCATGTAACTCTCTCCCAGCTGCACCAGCTCCTCATTCCATGTAACTCTCTCCCAGCTGCACCAGCTCCTCATTCCATGTAACTCTCTCTCCCAGCTGCACCAGCTCCTCATTCCATGTAACTCTCTCCCAGCTGCACCAGCTCCTCATTCCATGTAACTCTCTCCCAGCTGCACCAGCTCCTCATTCCATGTAACTCTCTCCCAGCTGCACCAGCTCCTCATTCCATGTAACTCTCTCCCAGCTGCACCAGCTCCTCATTCCATGTAACTCTCTCCCAGCTGCACCAGCTCCTCATTTCATGTAACTCCTCCCAGCTGTACCAGCTCCTCATTTCATGTAACTCTCTCCCAGCTGCACCAGCTCCTCATTTCATGTAACTCTCTCCCAGCTGCACCAGCTCCTCATTCCCATGTAACTCTCTCCCAGCTGCAACCAGCTCCTCATTCCATGTAACTCTCTCCCAGCTGCACAAGCTCCTCATTCCATGTAACCCTCTCCCAGCTGCACCAGCTCCTCATTCCATGTAACCCTCTCCCAGCTGTACCAGCTCCTCATTTCATGTAACTCTCTCCCAGCTGCACCAGCTCCTCATTCCATGTAACTCTCTCTCCCAGCTCTGTACCAGCTCCTCATTTCATGTAACTCTCTCCCAGCTGCACCAGCTCCTCATTTCATGTAACTCTCACCCAGCTGCACCAGCTCCTCATTCCATGTAACTCTCCCAGCTGCACCAGCTCCTCATTC